>NC_053028.1:128979055-129156113 GCF_003073215.2 Triticum urartu
TCTATGTTTCTGTGTAGCTGAGGCTCAAAACCAATCTGCACAACCCTTGCAAATGTGGAACCATCGCTTTTTAGCCTGAAAGGCATACGTACAAAGCAGTATGTGCCACATGGGATAATAAACACGGTTTTGTCTTCATCTTCCTTAGCCATAAAGATCTGATGGTAGCCAAAGTATGCATCAAGGAAGGAGAGAAAATCACATCCTGAAGTGGAGTCAAAAATCTGATGCGCAGCAAGGGGAAGGGATCCTTTGGACATGCTCTGTTCAAGTCTGCGAAGTCAATACAAAGTCTCCACTTCCCATTTGCCTTGCGTACCACCACTGGATTTGCTAACCAAGTTGTATGTAGCACTCCTCTAACCAATCCTGCCGCTTCAAGTTTCTTAATTTCCTCGGCAATGAAATGCTACCATTCTAGAGCTTGCTTTCTGACCTCTGCTTGACGGGACGGGCATGAGGACAGAAAGCAAGGTGGTGCTCGATTACCTCCCTGGGAACACCGGGATATCAGATGGTTGCCATGCAAACACATTGACATTCGCCCGCAGGAAGGCAACGAGCGCCCTTTCCTATTTGTCATCAAGGGTGGCACTAATGGTGAAGGTACCATCACTGCCATGCTGCCTTGTGATAACCTTCTTCGCTGTAGGAGGAGCTGCCTTGGATCTTTTGTTGGCCGAACTTTCCGGCAAGTCGCTATCGGGTGCAGCACACTCCGAGGAGGTGCGCTTCTCGGGGTCCTTGTCGGTGTCCTTGCCATTTTTCTTAAACTTCTTATCTTCCTTGGCGGGAGCTGGGGCATTGGCGGCCTTTGCTGCTACCGTGTCTCTATACATCTTGCCGATGCATATTACTGCATCCTTCTTGTGTGATGGGACGAAGATGTCTCCCATAGGGCCCGGCATCTTCAAGGTGTTATACGCATAGTGGGACGCTACCACGAACTTGGCCAAAGCTGGACGGCCAAGGATTCTGTTGAACG
Organism: Triticum urartu; assembly: GCF_003073215.2. NCBI lineage: Eukaryota > Viridiplantae > Streptophyta > Magnoliopsida > Poales > Poaceae > Triticum > Triticum urartu. Next base: position 128,980,041 of record NC_053028.1, read on the forward strand.
GTAGGGGAAGCTCAACCACATCAAACACCATCTTTTCTCAGTCCTAAAGTTTATTTCCCCGCCAAATGTCTACGGCAACGTAAACTTTCCTTTCGGCTAACTCCTTCCTTGGTTTATCCCTTGGAAAGTGTCAGTCTTCTTCAAATCTTCTTCAGGAATCTGGAGCCTCTTAAGTACGTGTGGGGGGGGGGGAATAAATTCAACCCTGCTCCGCCGTCAACCAACATCTTTGTGACCTTGAGGTTGCGGATTGCTAGTGAAACCAATAACGGCAAACACCCAACCGCGGAAGTGCAGTCCAGATGATCCTTGATGTCAAAAATGATGGGCGTGTGGGACCACTTAAGTGGTTCTCGTGCACTTGTTACTGGCTCTGTCGCATTAACCTCACATGCCCAAATTTTTGAGTTGGCGGTGATAGGAGTGCAAAGATGCGCCCCCGTCAATGCACATCGCCTCGATAGCCTTCTGAAATTCTTGCTCACTAGTTTCATCATCCTCTTCATCACTATCACCTTCGTGTTCCTTTTTCTCATGGCCCCTGGCGGGTTTTTCCTTCTGCTAGTTGTCATTGTCACGACGACCATTGCGGCCACCACGGCCTTTCCCGCCAGCGTCATTTTGGCCTCTCTCCTTATCACGCCTTTCATATTCAGCTTTCTGCTTCTCAGCCAGCTGTTCGACTTGCTTGCAGTCTCGGAGATCATGGACCTTGGTCCTGTGGATCTTGCAATATGGCCCGTCGGACTTGCCAGTTTTCTCAGTTGTCGCAGCCGCCTGGCAATCAGTGCAAGTAGCAACTTCCTTGCCGGGTGCCTCAGTTTTTTCTTTCTTGTCAGCACTAAGGTCAGTGGAGCTCTCAACTGGCATCACTGCTTTCCCTTTACGCTTCTTATTACGCCTCCTATTCCTTTTCCCAAGGGTGGCGGTGTCGTCGTCATCCTCTGAATCGACTTCGACACCAACCTCCTCTCTTGGAAGCCTTCTGCCCTCTTCAGCACAAGCACACTTGTTCGCCAACATGTAGAGCTCGTTGACGGTCTTTGGGAACTGGACATTCATCTTGGCATGCATCCTTCAATTGCGCACATTTGTATGGAATGTGGCAAACACAGCTGCCAGATGTATCTGGGGAATGTTGCGGTGCACCCGACTGAACCTCTGCAGATATTTGCGCAAACTCTCTCCTTCCTTCTGTAGTAGGGCTTGCAGGTCACTAGGCTGTCCCGGTTCTTGGTGGCCACCTGTAAAGGCACCTACGAACTCGTTGCACGGGTCTGCCCATGAAGAAATGGAGTCTTCTGGAAAGTGCATCAGCCAAGACCTCACATTAGGATTGAGGGCCAACGGGAAGTAGTTGGCGAGCACTTTCTCATCTCTTCACCCAGAAGCTTGGACCGCAATCGTATAGATGCCCAAAAACTCCGCTGCATTCAGTTTTCTGTCATACTTCTCCGGCAGGTTAGGTTTGAAGGTGGAGAGGACAGCCAACGGACTTTCCACAGCTCACGTGTGAAGGCTGGGCATCCTACCTCGTAAGATAAGTACCCGCCAACACTAGGCGCGGGTTCGTCAATGTCAGGGCCATTATGCATGTCTGACTGACGGCGTGCCTCTCGACGCTGCTCAATGGTAACGTGGGTGTCTTCCTTCCTCCTCTCGACGCTGCTCAGGGCCATTATACTTTTGTATAAGTTTGTATTTCTTTTCATCAAACTCACAAAAAAACTGCAGCTGACAGGCTCGATCCGGTCGTAGTTGTATACTTTTGTATTTATTTTCGTCAAACTCACAAAAAAGTGCAGCTGACAAGATCGATCCGATGATATCTCCGTAAAAAAGAAAACAACACAAACCACTAGGCTATCCCATCGGTTGTGATATACATGTTTTTTACTTCTTTTATTTGTTCTATCATTTCGTGCTTTTTTCTCCTGCCATTTTTATTCTGTTATTCTGTTTTTTCTTTCTTTATCATTTTTCCTAAATGTGCGGATTCCTTTCAAATTCATGAACTTTTTTTTAAAACAGATGAAGCTTTTTTTTGAAATCCATCAACTTTTACTCAAATTCAGAAGCTTTTTTCAGAATTGATGATTTTTTTCTAATTTGTGAACTTTTTAAAAATCAATGAACCTTTTTTCAAATTTGATGAACTGTTTTCGAAACGAATGAACTTTTTAAAATTGATTATCTTTTTTTAAAATTTGGAGAATTGTTTTCAAATTTGATGATTTTTTAAATTAAACTACAACAATAGAATCAATTATACCAGTAGAAGTGGATATAGCAACTAAACCATGATATTCCAACAAGGACAGCGGCGGCAGGCCTCCTTCGCCCCCTCGCGCATGGATCTGATGCCGGGTGGATCTGACGGACAAGGGCGTCGCGATGCGGCGGGTCGCGGCAGTGCGGTCCGGCTTCCTAGCGGCTACGTTGGGAGGTGGATGACACGTATGTGGCCTCTGGTGGTGGGGTGTGCTGGGTCTTGGTAGCGGCGGCGATCTCATCAAATCCGTGATCCCAAGCACCAGGTGGCGCGAGCTGCGGACGACGACGTGAGGGATCCCTAGAGACATCCCAGTGCCCTGCCGTCTGCTCCTCCCCTCCCCTGTCGCTGCCAAAGGGCGTGACCGGGTGAAGCCTGGCCAGCGGTAGCGACGCCAAGGCCCCTTCACCCCCTCGTGTGTGGATCCGATGCAGGATGGATCTGACGGGCAAGGGCACAAATATTTGACATATATCCCAAGTTTCAATTTTGTCATGGCAACTAGGGAGTAAACAAAGATACACAATTGTAGATCATGATGAAACAACACGTTGCTAACTGATACGTCTCCAATGTATCTATAATTTTTGATTGCTCCATGCTATATTATCTACTGTTTTGGGCAATATTGGGCTTTATTTTCCACTTTTATATTATTTTTGGGACTAACCTATTAACCGGAGGCCCAGCCCAGATTTGCTGTTTTATGCCTATTTCAGTGTTTTGAAGAAAAGGAATATCAGACGGAGTTGAAACGGAACGAAATCAACTGGAGAAGTTATTTTTGGAAGGAAACACACCTGATGGACTTGGACCCCACGTCAGAAGATACACGAGGTGCTCATGAGGGTGGGGGCGCCCCCCCTAGGGCGTGCCCCATGTCTCGTGGGACCCTCGTGGCTCCCCTGATGTACCTCCTGCACCCATATATACCCACGTGACCTAAAACTTCCAGAACGCAACATAGATCGGGAGTTCCGCTGCCAGAAGCCTCCGTAGCCACCAAAAACCAATCGGGACCCTGTTCCGGCACTATGTCGGAGGGGGCAATCCTTCTTCGGTGGCCATCTTCATCATCCCGGTGCTCTCCATGACGAGGAGGGAGTAGTTCTCCCTCGGGGCTGAGGGTATGTACCAGTAGCTATGTGTTTGATCTCTCTCTCTCTCTCTCGTGTTCTTGAGATGATACGATCTTGATGTATCGTGAGCTTTGCTACTATATTTGGATCCTATGATGTTTCTTTCCCCCTCTTCTCTCTTGTAATGAATCGAGTTTCCCCTTTGAAGTAATCTTATCGGATTGAGTCTTTAAAGACTTGAGAACACTTGATGTATGTCTTGCCATGGATATCTGTGGTGACAATGGGATACCACGAGCCACTTGATGTATGTTTTGGGGACCAACTTGCGGGTTCCGCCCATGAACCTATGCATAGGGGTTGGCACACGTTTTCGTCGTGATTCTCCGGTAGAACTTTGGGGCACTCTTTGAGGATCTATGTGTTGGTTGAATAGATGAATCTGAGATTGTGTGATGCATATCGTATAATCATACCCACGGATACTTGAGGTGACATTGGAGTATCTAGGTGACATTAGGGTTTTGGTTGATTTGTGTCTTAAGGTGTTATTCTAGTACGAACTCTAGGGCTGTTTGTGACACTTATAGGAATAGCCCAACGGATTGATTGGAAAGAATAACTTTGAGGTGGTTTCTACCCTACCATAATCTCTTCGTTCGTTCTCCGCTATTAGTGACTTTGGAGTGACTCTTTGTTGCATGTTGAGGGATAGTTATGTGATCCAATTATGTTAGTATTGTTGAGGGAACTTACACTAGCAAAAGTATGAACCCTAGGCCTTATTTCCACACATTGCAATACCGTTTACGCTCACTTTTATCACTTGTTACCTTGCTGTTTTTATTATTTCAGATTAAAAAACTATTATCTACTATCCATATTGCACTTGTATCACCATCTCTTCGCCGAACTAGTGCACCTATACAATTTACCATTGTATTGGGTGTGTTGGGGACACAAGAGACTCTTTGTTATTTGGTTCCAGGGTTGCTTGAGAGATACTATCTTCATCCTACGCCTCCTACGGATTGATAAACCTTAGGTCATCCACTTGAGGGAAATTTTCTACTGTCCTACAAACCTCTGCACTTGGAGGCCCAACAACGTCTACAAGAAGAAGGTTGTGTAGTAGACATCAAGCTCTTTTCTGGCGCCGTTGTCGGGGAGGTTAGCGCTTGAAGGTATATCTTTAGATCTTCCAATTGAGTCTTTTAGTTTCTTGTTTTATCACTAGTTTAGTTTATAAAAGAAAATTAAAAAATGGAATTAAGTTTGTCTCATACGCTTCAACTTTTTAATATCTTTCGTGAGTATGATGGAAAGGATAATTGTGCTCAAGTGCTAGAAGAAGAAATCTATAAAATGTTTGGTACTAAATATTTGAATGATGAGCATGATTTCAATGTTGTTAGTATGAATTCCTTGAATATCCATGATGCTAATTATATGCAAAGCCACAAGCTTGGGGAAGCTATGTTTGATGAAGATGATATTTTTTGTCCCCCAAGTTTTGATGAGCAAATTTATTATGATGAAAGCATGCCTCCTATCTATGATGATTATTGTGATGACACGTATGCTTTAAAGAATAATAATAACAATGAACCTTGTCATCTTGATCTTAATTTTCGATCACATGATAGTTATTTTGTTGAGTTTGCTCCCACTATTCCGAATGAGAAGAATTTTGCTTATGTGGAGAGTAGTGAATTTTCTATGCTTGTAGATCATGAAAATAATGCTTTAGGTGCTGGTTATATTGTTGAATTCGTTCATAACTATTGAAAATTATTATGAGGGAGGAATATATGCTTGCAGGAATTTGCAATAATATCAACTTTCCTCTCTATGTGCTTAAAATTTTGAAGTTATGCTTGTTTTACCTTCCTATGCTAGTTGATTCTTGTTCACATAAGTTGTTTGCTCAAAAAATCCCTATGCATAGGAAGTGGGTTAGAATTAAATGTGCTAGTCATATTCTTCATGATGCTCTCTTTATGTTACAATTCTTATCTTTTATGTGAGCATCATTGAAATCATCATGCCTAGCTAGGGGCATTAAACGATAGCGCTTGTTGGGAGGCAACCCAATTTTATATTTATTCCTTGCTTTTTGTTCCTGTTTATTAATAAATAATTCATCTAGACTCTTTTTAGATGTGGTTTTATGTGTTTAATTAGTGTTTGTGCCAAGTAGAACCTTTGGGAAGACTTGGGGAAAGTCTTGTTGATCATGCTGTCAAAAACAGAAACTTTAGCGCTCACGAGAATTGCTGACATTTTTATTTGGAGATTGCTAATTAGTTAATTATTTTTGCATATGATTAATAGATAAATTCCTCAGGTGCATCAATTTATTTGAGAATTTTATGAGTTCCAGAAGTATACGTTTGATTCAGATTACTACAGACTGTTCTGTTTTTGACAGATTCTGTTTTTCGTGTGTTGTTTGCTTATTTTGATGAATCTATGGCTAGTAAAATAGTTTATAATCCATAGAGAAGTTGGAATACAGTAGGTTTAACACCAATATAAATAAATAATGAGTTCATTACAGTACCTTGAAGTGGTGATTTATTTTCTTATACTAACGGAGCTTACGAGTTTTCTGTTAAGTTTTGTGTTGTGAAGTTTTAAAGTTTTGGGTAAGCATTCGATGGACTATGGAATAAGGAGTGGCAAGAGCCTAAGCTTGGGGATGCCCGAGGCACCCCAAGTTAATATTCAAGGACAACCAAGAGCCTAAGCTTGGGGATGCCCCGGAAGGCATCCCCTCTTTCGTCTTCGTTCATCGGTAACTTTACTTGGAGCTATATTTTTATTCACCACATGATATGTGTTTTGCTTGGAGCGTCAATTTATTTTTTTAGGATTTGCTTTCTGTTATTTAGAACAATGTTTTGCATCTTTTATTTCAATAAAAGTGGCATTGATAGCCTTTACTATGCCTATGTTACAAGTATACATGTTGCTGTTTGAAAACAGAAAGTTTACCGCTGTTGCAATAATTCCCTAGAAAAGTCAGAATGCGATAAAATGTTGAAACCTTTTGCATATTAAGCTCTGATAAATTTACTACAGTGGGAATTTTCTTTCATAATTTTTGGAGCTAGGGAAGTATTGGATGTTTCAGTATTCTTTACAGACTATCCTGTTTAGGCAGATTGCTGTTATGTTTGCATATGTTTGCTTCTTTAATGATTCTATTTGAGGATAGGACTATTAAATATGCAGAGGCATTTAGTATGCAATGTTGAATAATAATTTTAGTGGTTTTCTACAGTAGAGTATGATAAGATTTTTGCAATGGTTTATACTAACTTATCTCACGAGTCCATGTTGAGTTTTGTGTGGATGAAGCTTTTGAGATTTAGGGAGACCGTGATATGAGAGGAATTAAGGAGAAACAAAAGCTCAAGCTTGGGGATTCCCAAGGCACCCCAAGATAATATTTCAAGAAGTCTCAAGCATCTAAGCTTGGGGATGCCCGGTTGGCATCCCACCTTTATTCTTCAACAACTATCGGTTAGTTTCGGTTGATCCTAAGTTTTTGCTTCTTCACATGATGTTTGCTATTCTTAGATGTCATTTTATTTTGCTTTGCTTGCTGTTTGAATAGAATACCAAAATCTGAAATTACTAAATGTTAGAGTGTCTTCACATAGTTGCATAATTATTCGACTACTCATTGATCTTCACTTATATCTTTCGGGGTAGTTTGTCATTTGCTCTAGTGCTTCACTTATATCTTTTAGAGCATGGTGGTAGTTTTATTTTTAAGAAATAAATGAACTCTCATGTGTCACTTATATTATTTTGAGAGTCTTAGAAGTTTGATACTTGATAATTGTTTTGAGATATGGAGATGGTGATATTAGAGTCATGCTAGTTGAGTGGTTATGAATTTGATAAATACTTGTGTTGAAGTTTGTGATTCCCGTAGCATGCACGTATGGTGAACCGTTATGTGACAAAGTCGGAGCATGATTTATTTATTGATTGTCTTCCTTATGAGTGGCGGTCGGGGACGAGCGATGGTCTTTTCCTACCAATCTATCCCCCTCGGAGCATGCGCGTAGTACTTTGTTTAGATAACTAATAGATTTTTGCAATAAGTATATGAGTTCTTTATGACTAATGTTGAGTCCATGGATTATACGCACTCTCACCCTTCCACATTTGCTAGCCTCTCTAGTACCGTGCAACTTTCGCCGGTACCATAAACCCACCATATACCTTCCTCAAAACAGCCACCATACCTACCTATTATGGCATTTCCATAGCCATTCCGAGATATATTGCCATGCAACTTTCCACTGTTCCGTTTATTATGACACGCTTCATCATTGTCATATTGCTTAGCATGATCATGTAGTTGACATAGTATTTGTGGCAAAGCCGCCATTCATAATTCTTTCATACATGTCACTCATGCATCATTGCACATCCCGGTACACCGCCGGAGGCATTCATATAGAGCATACTTTGTTCTAGTATCGAGTTGTAATCATTGAGTTGTAAATAAATAGAAGTGTGATGATCATCATTCAATAGAGCATTGTCCCAAAAAAGGCCAAATAAAAAAAAGAAAGGCCAAATAAAAAAAAATTAAATAAAAAGGGGCAATGCTACTATCCTTTTTCCACACTTGTGCTTCAAAGTAGCACCTTGATATAGCGAGTCTCATATATTGTGCTTCAAAGTAGCACCATGTTCTTCATATAGAGAGTCTCATATGTTGTCACTTTCATATACTAGTGGGAATTTTACATGAGAGAACTTGGCTTGTATATTGCAATGATGGGCTTCCTCAAATTGCCCTAGGTCTTCGTGAGCAAGCAAGTTGGATGCACACCCACTAGTTCCTTTTGTTGAGCTTTCATACATTTATAGCTCTAGTGCATCCGTTGCATGGCAATCCCTACTCACTCACATTAATATCTATTGATGGGCATCTCCATAGCCCGTTGATACGCCTAGTTGATGTGAGACCATCTTCTCCTTTTTGTCTTCTCCACAACCACCATTCTATTCCACCTATAGTGCTATGTCCATGGCTCACGCTCATGTATTGCGTGAAGATTGAAAAAGTTTGAGAACATCAAAAGTATGAAACAATTGCTTGGCTTGTCATCGGGGTTGTGCATGATTTAAATATTTTGTGTGGTGAAGATGGAGCGTAGCCAGACTATATGATTTTGTAGGGATAACTTTCTTTGGCCATGTTATTTTCAGAAGACATGATTGCTTAGTTAGTATGCTTGAAGTATTATTGTTTTTATGTCAATATTAAACTTTTGTCTTATGGATCTGAATATTCATGCCACAATTAAAAAGAATTACATTGAAATTATGCCAACTATAATTCCACATCAAAAATTATCTTTTTTACCATTTACCTACTCGAGGACGAGCAGGAATTAAGCTTGGGGATGTTTGATACGTCTCCAACGTATCTATAATTTTGATTGCTCCATGCTATATTATCTACTATTTTGGGCTATATTGGGCTTTATTTTCCACTTTTATATTATTTTTGGGACCAACCTATTAACCGGAGGCCCAGCCCAGATTTGTTGTTTTATGCCTATTTCAGTGTTTTGAAGAAAAGGAATATCAGACGAAGTCGAAACGGAACAAAATCAACTTGAGAAGTTATTTTTGGAAGGAAACACACCTGATGGACTTGGACCCCATGTCGGAAGATACACGAGGTGCTCACGAGGGTGGGGGCGCCCCCCTCCCTAGGGCGCGCCCCCCTGTCTCGTGGGACCCTCGTGGCTCCCCTGACGTACCTCCTGCACCCATATATACCCACGTGACCTAAAACTTCCAGAACGCAACATAGATCGGGAGTTCCACCGCCAGAAGCCTCCGTAGCCACCAAAAACCAATCGGGACCCTATTCCGGCACTCTGCCGGAGGGGGCAATCCTTCTCCGGTGGCCATCTTCATCATCCCGGTGCTCTCCATGACGAGGAGGGAGTAGTTCTCCCTCGGGGCTGAGGGTATGTACCAGTAGCTATGTGTTTGATCTCTCTCTCTCTCTTGTGTTCTTGAGATGATATGATCTTGATGTATCGCGAGCTTTGCTATTATATTTGGATCCTATGATGTTTCTTTCCCCCTCTTCTCTCTTGTAATGAATTGAGTTTCCCCTTTGAAGTAATCTTATCGGATTGAGTCTTTAAAGACTTGAGAACACTTGATGTATGTCTTGCCGTGGATATCTGTGGTGACAATGGGATACCACGAGCCACTTGATGTATATTTTGGTGACTGAGGGAGTCCTGGATTAGGGGGTGTTCGGATAGCTGAACTATACCTTCAGCCGGACTCCTGGACTATGAAGATACAAGATTGAAGACTCTGTCCCGTGTCCGGAAGGGACTTTCCTTGGTGTGGAAGGCAATCTTGGCGATACGGATGTTCAGATCTCCTACCATTGTAACCGACTCTATGTAACCCTAACCCTCTTTGGTGTCTATATAAACCGGGGGGTTTTAGTCCGTAGGCCAACATACACATCAACAATCATACCATAGGCTAGCTTCTAGGGTTTAGCGTCTCTGATCTCGTGGTAGATCTACTCTTGTACTACCCATATCATCAATATTAATCAAGCAGGACGTAGGGTTTTACCTCCATCGAGAGGGCCCGAACCTGGGTAAGACTTCGTGTCCCTTGCCTCCTGTTACCATCCGGCCTAGACGCACAGTTCGGGACCCCTACCCGAGATCCGCCAGTTTTGACACCGACATTGGTGCTTTCATTGAGAGTTCCTCTGTGCCGTCGCCGTCAGGCCCGATGGCTCCTACGATCATCAATGGCGATGCAGTCCAGGGTGACACCTTCCTCCCCGGACAGATCTTCGTCTTTGGCGGCTTCGCACTGCGGGCCAATTCACTTGGCCATCTAGAGCAGATCGAAAGCTACGCCCCTGGCCGTCAGGTCATATTCGGAAATTTAAACTACACGGCTGACATCCGCGGGGACTTGATCTTCGACGGACTCGAACCACCGCCGAGCGCCCCGCAGTGTCACGACGAGCATGATCTAGCTCTGCCGCCGAACAGTGCCCTGGAGGCCGCACCCGCATCGGCTCCGACCCTTAGTTTGGAGCCAACCGCGCCGATCAAGGATGGGCTGTTGGACGCCACCTCGGGGGCTGTGATCCCAACGGCGGTTGGGCCGAACACCAGCCCCGTACTCTGCGAGACTCGTGACTCCACGGAGCCGGATTCTTCTCCGGACCCCGAACCCTCCGCGCCCCTGCCGATCGAACTCGATTGGGCGCCGATCATGGAGTTCACGGCCGCGGACGTCTTTCAGCACTCGCCTTTCGGCGATATCCTGAAGTCACTGAAGTCTCTCTCTTTATTAGGAGAGCCCTGGCCGGACTACGGTCAGCAAGGTTGGAGTACGGACGATGAAGGAATTCAAAGCCCACCCACCACCCACTTTGTAGCCACTATCGACGATTTAATCGACATGCTCGACTTCGACTCCGAAGACATCGACGGTATGGACGCCGATGAAGGAGACAATGAAGAACCAGCGCCTGTTGGGTCCTAGAATGCCACCTCATCATATGACGTCTACACGGTGGACGCACCAAAAGATGATGACGAGGAGCGGAAGGATGCACCGAAGGCCTGTTCCCTCGAAAAGCAGTCAAAACGGCGACGCAAGCGCCGCCCCAAATCCCGCCTCGACAGAATTAGCGATCACACAGACCCAGCGCTGGAGCAGGGCGAACCGCTGCCGGACAACGGCAATCCGGATATTCAAACCGAACAAACAAATCCTATCAGGGATAATGGTCCGGACGACATAACGCCGGACAGGCACCCGGAGCATCAGAATGCCCGCGAAAGGCTCGTTGCCACCGCAAGGAGCCTTAAAAAGAAGAAGCGAAGGCTCAAGGCCGCGCAAAACAAACTCCAATTCAGATGGAGTAAAATACTTAATACAACAGCAATGTACGGCGACAATCACCCCTCAAAGAGCTACCCAAAGCAGAAGCTGCTACCCGAATTCGATGAGGAGGCCTCCAACCCCCCACAACCAAATATCAAAGCAACCACCTGGTCGGATAGACAACCCCTCTATCAACACAGAAGGGCATACAATGCCGCTCACAATACAACACGCGACCCACGCGAGGGCTCGCACCCAAAGGACGGCGCAACAAGATCCATCTATGGACCACGCAAGCGCGCCCCTGCATACAATGCAACACAACAAGCATCAGAACAATGCGGTACACCCAGTTACAGGGGTGCCTCACACCCCCTATGTTTCACCGATGAGGTGCTGGACAATGAATTTCTAGAGGGATTCAAGCCCGTACACATAGAGGCATACGATGGGACAACAGACCCTGGGGTTTGGATTGAGGACTATATCCTTCATATCCATATGGCTCGAGGAGATGATCTCCACGCCATCAAATACTTACCCCTCAAGCTCAAAGGGCCAGCTCGTCACTGGCTCAAAGGCCTCCCCGAAAGCTCCATTGGAAGTTGGGAAGAGCTCGAAGACGCCTTTCGGGCAAATTTTCAAGGAACTTATGTCCGACCTCCGGATGCGGACGATTTGAGTCATATAACTCAACAGCCCGGAGAGTCAGCCCGAAAGATTTGGAACATGTTTCTCACTAAAAAGACCAGATTGTTGACTCGCCAGACACCTCGACCAAAATAAGCTGAGAACGATGGCCGCATTAACAAACCTCATGACCCGCTTTTGCGCGGGTTAGGACAGCTGGCTAGCCAAATGCAGCACCAGCGAACCCAGTACATCTGAAGTTAGAGATGGAAACGGGAAATCACAGCGCAACAGCAATAGCAAATGCCGGAATAAAGAAGACAGCACGAAGGGCAAGGCAGTAAATGCCGGATTCAAAAGCTCCCGGCCAGGTCAAAAGCTGCCCACTAAAGGCACCAGGGATGAACCGTCCAGGCTCAACAAAATTCTGGACCAGGTATGTCAGATACATAGTACCCCTAGCAAGCCCGCTAATCACACCCATAGAGAATGTTCGGTCTTCAAGCAGTCTGGCAAGCTCAACGCCGTACACAAGGGGGAGGATACACCAAGTGAAGATGAGGACGAGCCTCCCAAGCAAGACACTGGGGAACAAAAGAAATTCCCACCAGAAATCAAAACAGTAAACGTACTACACATGATCAAGGGAAGAAACAATGCGGCACCCCAGGAAAATATACCCAAGTGCCTGTCACCGCGAAGTCCTGCCAATGGTCGTCTCAACCGATCATTTTTGACCATCGCGATTACTCAGCAAGTATCCGACACGCAGGATGGGCTGCCTTGGTATTAGACCTAGTAATTGGCGGATATCACTTCACACGAGTCTTGATGGACGGCGGCAACAGCCTAAACCTAATATACCAGGATACAATCCGCGGGATGGGGTTAGACCCAACACAAATTCGCCATAGCAATACTACCTTCAAAGGAGTAACGCCAGGCCTAGGGGCTCGTTGTACGGGCTCCCTCCTACTACAAGTCATATTCGGCTCCCCCGATAACTTCCATAGCGAGCATTTAACCTTCCACATCGCTCCATTTCAAAGTGGCTATCAAGCACTACTCGGGCGCGAAGCTTTCGCTCGCTTTAATGCAATACCACACTACGCCTCCCTCACACTCAAGATGCCCGGTACACGCGGCATCATTTCAGTGCACGGAAATATCAAGCGATCTCTGCGCGTCGAAGAGAGTGAGGCTGCCTTGGCAGCCACACACTAAAGGCGCCTGGACTAGCCAAAGTGCCCCATAGGTTGTCAAGACCTCAGACACAACTAATCGAGTCCGGCGCCGCTACTTATACCGAATAAATGGTCACACCCCTATTTACAAGGGGCTCAACGCGCGCAGACATGTGGCCATTCCTCCTCACCTTGAATTATGCATAGTTTCTTTAATTATCTTTTTGCACGACAACCTTTTTCACCTAAATTCCTCTCTTTTATAGACGATCATTGTGCCACACCCGTCCAGGATACGGCACAATGGAGACACAGGCGCAGACGTGCAGCAGGGACCCGCTCCAAGGATTCTTCTTAGATTAAGACCCTACGTAAACCTTTTTTACTGTCTCTTGTTGATACATATCCACCGTTGAGAAGGATGCTGACATCTTGGCATGTGGCCACGCCAGACCACTGCACGTACCTGGACATAAGGGGCTTCTTACGAAGGCCATTATTTAGGCCCGGTTTATACCACAAAGACCGAATACCTTGTGGAGTGTTCGGCGTCGCGAGTTTGGCCCTATATGCATCAACTCTGAATCATTGTCTTTGGTCAAATGTTGGGTTTGCCCGGCTCCTGCGTTTTGGTGCCTTCGTTCCTCTTTACCGGCTAAGGTAGCACCAGGAGAACTACTGCGATTGTGCACTAGTTCATCCGGACGAGCACCTCAGTAGAGAAAGCCGAAAACTGACTGTCATGATCTAGCGCGAGACTGGTCAACCACTCGATGACCCATGGGAATGTTAGAATTCCTCCGCCTTAATGAAGGGCCGCTTTCCGACCAGGCATATACGCACCCCGGGATCGGGAGAGTGCGGAGCCACCAAGGGCTATCTAGTAGCCCCACTGCCAAACTCATATGGCTAAGTGAAAGTGTTAAAGCATTATAGTTCGGCTGCCTCGCTCGCTCCGCTATCACCTCCTTAATAGGACCAAGACGTTGGGTTAAGTGTGAACGCGTGTTTCTGCGAACACCTCTGCATTATATGCGTGGGGGTTGAAGCCGACGACTGCAATCTTTCAGGTTATACACATGTATACATAACGGCCGACCAGGAGGCATCACATTACTTTCAGGCAAAAGTATAAAAGTAGCCTTATGAAAATTTATGAAAGCATTTCGCTTACAATGAGATTACATGTCACTCAAACATAATATTTTTTGAGCACTGGGTCTGTATCAAACGAGCACCCTCAAGAACTTCCTCAAAGTAGTGCTCAGCAGCCCTTCGACCTATGGCCGAATCATGCGCTGCAACAGTGGTAGCATCCATCTCTGCCCAGTATGCTTTAGCACGGGCAAAGGCCATTCGTGCGCCTTCTATGCACGCCGACCTCTTCATCGCATTTATGCGCGGCACCACGTCAAGGAACTGCTGCACCAAGCTGAAATAGCTGCCCGGTTTCGACCTTCCCGGCCATAGCTGATCCACAACAGACCTCATGGAGAGTCCGGACAACCTATTTAGTTCGGCCCATTCGGCTAATTGGTCCGTCAATGAAAGTGGACGCTAGGGAGAAAGGAATTGTTTCAAAAACAGCTGGTCTACTTCACGGTCCGTCTGACTCTGGAAGTATTTGGCCGCATCGGCAGCGCTCGCCGCCAAATCCATATACACATCCTCCGAACTCCACAGCCGATCCAGAGGGGCATACCATGGATCTCCGAACTTCCTCTGCAGCATAAAGGATTTCCCGGCTACAATATCCCCAGCTTCCCGCAGCTCCTCCTTCTTTGCCCTCATAGCAGAGCGGAGGTCTTTTCCCGTTGCAGCAGCCTTCTCAAGGTCTGGTGCCTTCGCCTGGTTTTCCTTTTCAAGAGCCCGACAACGGTCGACGGCGGCTTTTAATTCTACGGCCATATTGGCCATCTTATCCCGGCTCTCGCCATGCGCGGCCTTCTCGGCTCGCAACTCTTCTGCCGCCTTCAAAGCAGTCGCATTACCCAATCTTGCTTATTCCTTGGCTCGGGCAAGTTCCGCCCGCAAGGCTTCAACAGTGGTAGCTCCATCTGCAGTAATAATATGTTAAATATATTGGCTTCATGCTGCTCTTACTATGCGGCGTTTACCAGATAATAACACCTACCCTGCGCCTCGTCAAGCCTTTTGTTAACAAGCTCGATGTCGGCGTCTGCCGCATCCAACTGCCATTTTAAATGGGAAACTCGCTAGTCCGGCTAGCCACTGGAGCTTCCATCACCTGCTCATAAAAGCAGTATGGTTACTACCTGGGATTATGATCCTCTGATCGTCGTCATTCCCAATGACAACCAGAGTCTCAGGGGCTACTATCTACACAGGGCACACTTAGCATGTGCAGGACCATCATACATTATTTTACATACCTCAAAACCTGTTAGTAGACTCATAAAAGCTTTATGCAATCCGCTTTCGGCGAACGAGATTCTCTCCATCACTGTATTCATCAGCACACGGTGTTCATCTGAGACGGCCGCTCGCCCCACCAACTCCCTCAGAACATCCAACCGTACACTAGATGGTGCCGGACTCATTTGCCTGCTCTCTTCGGGAGCCGAACACGGGAAGCTTCGGGGGTCGACGGAATTATCTTCTGGCCTCACCGGACCCGGAGAGGCCCTCTGCGATGACACTTCAGGATCGCCCGCTTCCGGAGCGGAGGAGTCCGGAGGAGGCGTTTCGCTCTCCATCATCTCTGGAAGAAGATCCCCCGAAGACGAGCTCATCTGAGAGGGGCTAAGGCCCGAACTGCAAAGATATATGCAGTGGTTATTTTCTCAGAAGAAAAGACAGCATATCTGTACTATTAAAGTACTTTGGGTCACTTACGACTCGAGGGAGAATTGATCCCCCCCCCCGGACTTTGTGCAGCAACCGCACCCCCCGGGGTAGGACCCTCTGTGGGAGACTTCTTCTCCCGTTTGGAAGCTTCGGCTTCCGAATCCCCGGACGCAATCCTTTTCCTCTTCTGATCATATTCCTTCATGGAGACGCTCGCTCCCTCAGCTAGAGCGGCCAGCGTTGTTGGCCCGCGACCGCCCGCATTTTCCTTCAAGGGCTCCGGGCAGGGTGCGGTTTGGAGCATCTTTTCCAATATTGGATTTTCCAAACCCTCAGGGAGGGGGGCCGAGCACCGAATCAACTTCGCCTTCGTTAGCCAGTCCTGGTCAAAAAGCAAACTCTCAGAAATAAATTCTCATCAAAGGAGAGGTAGTATGCTCGGTCGGAAGTCGCCTTACCTGTTCGGCGGCGCGGTTGCTACTCAGGCCCGTGTCCTCGGTGATTTCCGGACACTCCACTTGAGGTCCGAAGAATGACTTGTACATCTCCTCGTGCGTCAGGCCGAGGAAATTTTGAATGGCGCGCGGTCCCTCGGGATTGAACTCCCACAAGCGAAGAGGCCGGCGTTTGCAAGGCTGGACTTGACGAACCAGCATAACTTGTGTTACCGCAACCAAACTGAAATCTCCATTAAAGAGATCTTGAATGCGGCTTTGCAGTATAGGCACGTCCTTGGCCGGCCCCCAGCTCAATCCTCTGCTAATCCATGACATCAGCGGTGGTGGAGGGCCCGGGCGGAAGACATGGGCGGCCGCC
Source organism: Triticum urartu (assembly GCF_003073215.2). Lineage (NCBI taxonomy): Eukaryota > Viridiplantae > Streptophyta > Magnoliopsida > Poales > Poaceae > Triticum > Triticum urartu. The sequence goes on from NC_053028.1 coordinate 128,996,753, forward strand.
CACTTGGCACTTCTAGGAGCCGTGATGTAGAACCACTCCTGTTGCCATAATTCAGACACCTCTGGAATGGAACCTTTGGGCCATGCAGCTCCCGTCATCTTGTGTATTAAGGCGCCTCCACACTCCGCATGTTGCCCCTCGATCATCTTCGGTTTTACTTCAAAGGTCTTAAGCCATAGGCCAAAGTGAGGGGTAACCCGGAGGAAGGCCTCGCACACAACAATAAATGTCGTGATATGAAGAAAGGAGTCCGAAGCTAGATCATGGAAATCTAGCCCGTAGTAAAACATCAAGCCCCTGACAAAAGGATCCAATGCAAGGCCTAGACCTCGGAGGAAGTGGGAGACGAACACGACACTCTCGTTGGGTTCGGGGGAGGGGACGGCCTGCCCCCGGGGAGGCAGCCGATGCAGAATCTCGGCGGTCAGATATCTGGCCTCCCTCAACTTTTTGACGTCTTCTTCGTGACGGAAGAAGGCACCCATCGGCCTTGAAGTCTAGATCCGGACATGACTGAAGGTTCGGAGCACCTGACCTGAACTTTGGGCGTTTGAGCTTGAGGTGGGGGGAGGATTCGGTTGAGCACGGGAGGGAAAAATAAAAGGCCTCATCCCTTTATAAAGAGGGTGGATATCGAGCGTCCTCTTCGTGTCTGTTTGGACTTGCCTATGATCTAGGAGTCCTAAAAGCGGTTGGGTTACCCACGCCCGTATTGATGAGAATCCCGAAATAAGGGGACACGATCTCTGCTTTGACAAGACGTGCCAAGGAAACCGCCTCACATAACGCGCTAAGGTGGGATAATGAAACGACTCGGATAAAGGCTTGGCCGTGGTGTGTCACGCTACGGAATACATCAGCAGATTAGATTTGTGTAAATATTATTCTCTCTATGGCAATATGTGGAAACTTATTTTGCAGAGCCGGACACTATCTTTGTGTTCAAAATCTTCTATGAAGTACTTGGAGGAGGAACCCGCCTTGCAATGCCGTAGACAAACTACACGCCGGACTCGTCGTCATTGAAGCCTGGTTCAGGGGCTACTGAGGGAGTCCTGGATTAGGGGGTGTTCGGATAGCCGAACTATACCTTCAGCTGGACTCCTGGGCTATGAAGATACAAGATTGAAGACTCCGTCCCGTGTCCGAAAGGGACTTTCCTTGGGGTGGAAGGCAAGCTTGGCGATACGGATGTTCAGATCTCCTACCATTGTAACCAACTCTATGTAACCCTAACCCTCTCATGTGTCTATATAAACTGGGGGGGTTTAGTCCGTAGGCCAATATACACATCAACAATCATACCATAGGCTAGCTTCTAGGGTTTAGCCTCTCTGATCTCGTGGTAGATCTACTCTTGTACTACCCATATCATCAATATTAATCAAGCAGGACGTAGGGTTTTACCTCCATCGAGAGGGCCCGAACCTGGGTAAGACTTCGTGTCCCTTGCCTCCTGTTACCATCCGGCCTAGACGCACAGTTCGGGACCCCCTACCTGAGATCCGCCGGTTTTGACACCGATAGTGACCAACTTGCGGGTTCCGCCCATGAACCTATGCATTGGGGTTGGCACACGTTTTCGTCGTGATTCTCCGGTAGAACTTTGGGGCACTCTTTGAGGATCTATGTGTTGGTTGAATAGATGAATCTGAGATTGTGTGATGCATATCGTATAATCATACCCACGGATACTTGAGGTGACATTGGAGTATCTAGGTGACATTAGGGTTTTGGTTGATTTGTGTCTTAAGGTGTTATTCTAGTACGAACTCTTGGGCTGTTTGTGACACTTATAGGAATAGCCCAATGGATTGATTGGAAAGAATAACTTTGAGGTGGTTTCTACCCTACCATAATCTCTTCATGCGTTCTCCGCTATTAATGACTTTGGAGTGACTCTTTGTTGCATGTTGAGGGATAGTTATGTGATCCAATTATGTTAGTATTGTTGAGGGAACTTACACTAGCGAAAGTATGAACCCTAAAACTTATTTCCACACATTGCAATATCGTTTACGCTCACTTTTATCACTTGTTACCTTGCTGTTTTTATTATTTCAGATTACAAAAACTATTATCTACTATCCATATTGCACTTGTATCACCATATCTTCGCCGAACTAGTGCACCTATACAATTTACCATTGTATTGGGTGTGTTGGGGACACAAGAGACTCTTTGTTATTTGGTTGCAGGGTTGCTTGAGAGAGACCATCTTCATCCTATGCCTCCTACGGATTGATAAACCTTAGGTCATCCACTTGAGGGAAATTTGCTACTGTCCTACAAACCTCTACACTTGGAGGCCCAACAACGTCTACAAGAAGAAGGTTGTGTAGTAGACATCACTAACACAACAGATCTTAAAACGAAATTGGATTGGTTGTTAATTTACATAGTTGAATTTTTTTATGTTTTTCGTTGAAACAAAAATGACATAATTATGTTGGACCTACTGTGGCACGGAGGAACCCTCCACGGACTATCCGGTAAGATGAAAGATGTTGAGATCACCCCATCTCAAGATCAAAATGTAAGATCGAGACTGACATAGATCGACCGTCTCACCAACCCATCCCATTTGTACTTCTGTTCCAAGGTAAGAGTATTACCTAGTAGTTTTAAAGTAAGGGCCACATGAGATTTCTGTGAGTTGTAGTTCAAAAGTAGCCAAGTTTTTGCTGATGATACTCGAAATTGTAGAGCAAACCTGGTTGTACCTACAACCGGGTCGTCCGGCGACAACACGCTAGCACCGGTCGCGACCCCTACTTTCGCGCGATGGCCACCCCAACCAGGCTGCACCTCATGCCATCCTGACCCGGGCGGCAAGCCCCGACCGGCGAGCCGCCGCTCCAGGTCGACCATGGCTCCCATCACCCGCTTCCTCCATCCTCGGTGTTGACTAAGCAGTTCCGTTGTCCCTCTTCCCGACCTTCGCCCGCGAGCTCGAGCCTCTCCACCGGCCATGGTTGTGAGCTTCCCACACGCCGCCTACCGCCGGACTTAGGGAAGATGATGGAGGTGGGACGATTTCATCGGGAATCTCCTGATCTAGTTCAGAGGGAAGATGACGATCGTGAGACGATTTAGCAGCATATATATCTCATATTGCTTTGAAACATTATCTTTTTCCAATTTATTTCATTATTCTAAACATTCCCTCCAAAAGGAATTACTTTCCCACCACATAATTTTTGTTTACTGTAGTTTGCGCCAATATTTTGTGTTCCCACAAAAAAAATAAAGTATTTATCTTGCCGCTAAAGACCCTTCCTAACGACCTACGATTACTATTCTAAACCAAATCACACGGCGTCTTCACCGGCGATTAGATCTGGAGCTCTCGTCCTTGGTTCAGGTTGTTCTTTCTCCCGATCTCCTCCCATCCTAGAACGTCCAGAAATCCTAGCGTCGTCCCGCGGGTGCGGAGGTTGCCCAGCGTGCCGCGCGGTGCCGCCGACGAGGAGTCATCGTCCTTGATCTCGCCCTCCTCCCTCTCCTCCGGGCCCGTTGATGCAGGCCGCGTATCCGTGTCCTCGACCATGCCCGCTCGCCGCTGCACGCCCCGTCGGCTGCCGACACCCGCGCGACCCCGCCCGCTCGCCCGGCCGCTCGGTCCTACCGCCCGCTGTCAAAGGCCGTTGCCCTCGCCCGCTGCCGGAGACCCCGACCCACGACCGCCGCCCTCGTCCGCTGCGGGATACTCGTGAGCGCGCCGCCCGCTCGCCTCGTCCACTGCGTCACAGGGCGACATCCCTCGGCAGCGCCCCGCCCCCCGTGCTGCCCACCGTGAACCCCGACTAGTGCCCTCCCTTGGTGGCGCTGGGCGAAGTCGAGCCAGCGGGCGTCCATGGAGGAGCCATGCACTGCTAATGTAGTATCTCTTGTTTTTGATAATTTCGTATAATGTTGTTCATGACTATAATTTTTCTTACTCTGATTTTATTGTGAAGATGTCGGATGATGAAGACAATGGGTGATCGTGATGGTGACACCCAGAGCTAGAAGGCCACGAGGAGTTCAATATGAGATGTTAGTATTCACATCCGCTCTACATAATTCTGAACTGTATGTGTATGAGTACTAATCAAACCAAAAACTACCAATATTTATTTTATTTGTGAAGTAACAATGGTATGAAGAATATCTGCTATTGTTGGCATGTTGTCTTTATAGCAGCTCATTGAGAAGTTAGGTTTTAATAATGTGACTCATAAGCTAGCTGCACTTAAAATGATGAGAGATGGATGTGAATCTGTTCTTGAATCCTCCGAAAGGAAGCAAAGCTAGCACATAGTGGTGGTGATATCTTGACGAGTTATAGAGCAGCCTTGCAGAGGCAGCTTGGGAAGGTCAACAAGGGATTGCATTGGAATTACTTCTGATTAAGTTTTAGCTCTGGATTACCACTGTTGTTGGTGTTAGTCCAGCTGTACTGGTGCCATAACTACACTATCTGGGTTGGCACTTCATTTCAATTCTGGATTTATTCTTTTGGTCTGGTTCTCTCCTTATGATTGTCTTCTACTGTATGACTTGGGCCTATTTTTTGCGATACTCAGTGAGGAACATGTGCAGGTGTGGGACTTGATAAAGCTTGGAGATTATCTTAGTGTAAGGGAGGATGTCGATCCCTCTAGGATAGGGATTACTGGTGAATCACTCGGAGGTATTATAGATCATGATTGCATCATTATACTAAATTAATACATAGACTTCACTTTTAGAAAACTTATCCTTTTTATTTGGAGCTGAATACAGGAATGCATGTATTGTTTGCTGCTTTTTGTGGATGCACGGTACAATGTTGTTGTTCCAATAATTGGTGTTCAGGTACACACATCAGTAATTTTACCAATATGGGTGCACATAGTTTTGTGATTTGTCCCATGTAAGTAAAGCAATTCTCTTTGTGGTGGCTACAGGGATTTCAATGGGCAATAGATAATGACATGTGGCAAGCTAGAGTTGATAGCATTAAGCCTTTATTTAAAGGATAGATGCCATGCATCCTCTAAGATTGGGCACACACCATTGAAAAATATAGATCATAGCTGAAATATATTGTATCAGTTCAGAACATTTACATGTAAGTATATGTCATTTTGTCTTTCCTGGAGAAGCAAGCATTGAGTCAGGAAAGAGTGAAATAGATGCAGAGGTTGTGAAAAAGGTGAATATCTGATTTATTTGACATTTATTTCTGCTTGTTCCATTGTAAATGTTTCACGATCGTGTATTGACATATTTTTACTAGGTTTGGGACAAGATAGCACCTGCTATGGCTTCACAGTTTAATGCTCCCTACTCAGTTCCTCCGATTGCACCACGCCCACGCCTCCTAAATGGTAAAACCTATCATATTTCTTATTGAGTGCTTCTGCTTCGTCCAATAGTTATTGCATGACCCAACCTATTCAAAAGTCTCTCACTTTTATGAGTTCAATGAGCACTTGTCAGGGCTGGGCTTCCAGTCTTCAGTATATATTTTTGTTTTATGATTTTATGGTCGAGCCAGAACTGTTGTTAACCCTTTATTTAAAAATTAATGTTAATTGAGCATTTTTCTTGCTGCTGGAGCTTCATTTATCGATTACCATGCAGGTGCTGATGACCCTCCTTGCCCAGTCCTTGGTCTACAAGAACCTGCCTCAAAAGTTGCTGAGGCTTATGCAGAAGCTGGTTCTGCAGATAAGGTCAAGGTAACATTCAATCTACTCCCTCCAATCCAAATTAATTAACGCTCCTCTAGTACAACTTTATATTTTGACATACAATATGTTTACTTTTCACCGTGAGGTGTGGTTGTATGTTTTCCTAGACTTTTTTGCATGAATCCAAAGCAATTGACAGTGGTTACCGCACCTATAGTTGTTCTTTTCGTAACATAATTGAAACTATAGATTGAGCCACAACTTAAATCAATAGTGGAAGATTTTAGTATGCTTTAGACATTTACACTTGTAAAATTGTTCTGATCCCTCAGTTACATGCTAGCTGACACATCATTACTCTAGTTAGTCTGGCGACAGTTCTTTTTAAAAATGGGGCTGGAATAATTGTATGGCGTATGTTATGTTGACTCATTAACTAGAACTATATTTTTTTTATTTCTTGATTGCAGGATCCAAAGAACTAGCTCGACGTGACTCTAGATCACGGACAATTTAGTCTTGGCACTTAATTAGGATGGCTAAATTACATTTGAGTTTCATTTGATGGATATTTGCTATGAGAATTATGAATTTTATGAATCTACATATTATACATATGGTTTTCAATATTGTAATTGAATGCTTGTATTTTTTTTAGGTTGCAATAAGCTATTGCCACAACCCACTTTTGGTTGCCACATGTTAGCACCACAAAAATTTAAATTGTCGCAATAGTTTCTTGCTACAAACATTTCACCCGTTGTGATACCCATTATCACCGCCAAAACTAGTATGTTGCAATTTCCTATTACGACGACTGGAATATTTGTTGCCATAACTTAATGCCACAAGTGTAGTGGTTCGTGGAAAAATGCCTAATGCCACGAAAATAAGGATTGTTGCCATAGCTTATTGCCACAATTTAATATTGCCACAGAACAATATGCACCACGAAACGAGGGTCGTTGGCATTGGTTGTTGCCACAAATGTTTATCGCCACGAGCTATCAGTCGCCATGATTCTTACATGTTGCATTAAAACTATCTTCACAAAGCAAATTGTGGCATCAGATGAGTGTTGCCACGAGAAAACATGTGGTGACTTCCCACATGGTTGTTGAAATAGCACAGTTTATTGCCACAATTGCTTTTTTGTGGCAATAACCTATTAACATGTGTCCAGTCGCAATGGCTACCAACGAATCTTGTTTCACGGCAACAGGTATTTATCGCCACAAATCGACATGTATTGCGACGAACAATTTTGTTGCAATAGACCCGAATCCTTGTAGTGGAGATCGAAAATGGCAGCAAGATGAGCTTGGACTCGGGTTTGAGCTAGCTAGTGATGTTTGTGGGAGGAAGGAGTGTGTGGTAGCTGGAATAAGTGGAGGGGAGCCACCGTGGGCCCGCGAGGCAGGGGGCGCGCCCTGGACCCTCGTGGCCAAGTGCTTGCTCCCCCTGCTGTGTTCTCAGTGCCAGATATTCTCAAATATTTTAGAAAAAATCATATTTAATTTTCAGGGCATTTGGAGAATTTTTATTTTTGGGATATTTTTTATTGCATTGATAATTCAGAAAACAGACATAATATAATATTTTTGCTTTATTTCAACTAAATAACAGAAAGTAAAAAAAGGGTACAGAGAGTTGTGTTTTCTAAATTCATCCATCTCATGCCCATCAAAACGAATCCACTAACAAGGTTGATCAGGTCTTGTTAACAAACTCATTTCGAATAACATGGAACCGGAGAATTTTAGAATAACACTAGGTTACCTCAATGGGGATATGCATGTCCCCAACAATAAGAATATCATATTTCTTCTTGACAGTAGGAAGAGGAAATTTAAAATCTCCAGAAATAATCGATGGAATTTTTCCAATAGAGTTTATACTATGAACTTGAGGTTGTTTCCTCGGAAAGTGTACCGTATGCTCATTGCCATTAACATGAAAAGTGACATTGCCTTTGGTGCAATCAATAACAGCCCCTGCAGTATTCAAAAAGGGTCTTTCAAGAATAATAGACATACTATCGTCCTCGGGAATATCAAGAATAACAAAGTCCGTTAAAACGGTAACGTTTGCAACCACAACAGGCACATCCTCACAAATACTGACAGGTATAGCAGTTGATTTATCAGCCATTTGCAAAGATATTTCAGTAGGTGTCAACTTATTCAAATTAATTCTACGATATAAAGAGAGAGGCATAACACTAACACCGGCTCCAAGATCACATAAAGCAGTTTTAACATAGCTTTTTTAATGGAGCATGGTATAGTTGGTACTCCTGGATCTCCAAGTTTCTTTGGTATTCCACCCTTAGAAGTATAATTAGCAAGCATGGTGGAAATTTCAGCTTCCGGTATCTTTCTTTTATTAGTAACAATTTCTTTCATATACTTAGCATAATGATTCATTTTAAGCATATCAGTCAAACGCATACGCAAAAAGATAGGTCTAATCATTTCAGCAAAGTGCTCAAAATCCTCATCATCCTTTTTCTTGGATGGTTTAGGAGGAAAAGGCATGGGTTTATGAACCCATGGTTCTCTTTCTTTACCGTGCTTCCTAGCAACAAAGTCTCTCTTATCATAACGTTGATTCTTTGATTGTGGGTTATCAAGATCAACATCAGGTTCAATCTCTACATCATTATCATTACTAGGTTGAGCATCAACATGAACATCATTATTAACATTATCACTAGGTTCATGCTCATTACCGGATTGTGTTTCAGCATCAGAAATAGAAATATTATTGGGATTCTCAGGTGTGTCAATAACAGGTTCACTAGAAGCATGCAAAATCCTATCATTTTTCTTTTTCTTCCTCTTAGAAGGACTAGGTGCATCAATATTATTTCTCTGAGAATCTTGCTCAATTCTCTTTGTATGGCCCTCAGGATACAAAGGTTCCTGAGTCATTTTACCACCTCTAGTCATAACTCTAACAGCATTATCATTTTTCTTACTATTCAATTCATTGAGCAAATCATTCTGAGCTTTAAGTACTTGTTCTACTTGAGTGGTAACCATAGAATCATGTTTACTAATAAGTTTAAGTTCACCTTTAATATTATCCATATAATCACCCAAGTGTTCAAGCATATCATCATTGTGTTTTAATTCTATACCAAAATAAGCATTGCAGTTTTCTTGTTTGACCATAAAGTCATCAAACTCATCCAAGCATGGGCTAGCAAAGTTAGTAAATGGGATTTCAGCTTTATCATATCTATAGAGAGAATTTACCTTTACTACCTGTGTCGGGTTATCAAGACCATGTATTTCTTCAATAGGTGATGGATTAAAACCATGTATTTCTTCAACAGGCGGTAAATTAAGACCATGTATTTCTTCAACAGGAGGTAAATTCTTAACATCTTCAGCTTTTATACCTTTTTCCTTCATAGATTTCTTTGTCTCTTGCATATCTTCAGGACTGAGAAATAGAATACCCCTTTTCTTCGGAGTTGGCTTAGGAGTTGGCTCAGGAAGTGTCCAATTATTTTCATTGGTCAATATATTATTCAATAAAATTTCAGCTTCATCTGGTGTTCTTTCCCTGAAAACACAACCAACACAACTATCCAGGTGGTCTCTGGAAGCATCGGTTAGTCCATTATAAAAGATATCAAGAATTTCATTTTTCTTAAGAGGATGATCAGGCAAAGCATTAAGTAATTGGAGAAGCCTCCCTCAGGCTTGTGGGAGACTCTCTTCTTCAATTTGCACAAAATTATATATTTCCCTTAAAGCGGCTTGTTTCTTATGAGCGGGGAAATATTTAGTAGAGAAGTAATAAATCATATCCTGGGGACTACGAACACAACCAGGATCAAGAGAATTAAACCATATCTTAGCATCACCTTTTAATGAGACGGAAATAATTTAAGGATATAACAATAGTGAGTTTTCTCATCATTAGTGAACAGGGTGGCTATATCATTTAATTTAGTAAAATGTGCCACAACAGTTTCAGATTCATAACTATAGAAAGGATCAGATTCAACTAAAGTAATTATCTCAGGATCAACAGAGAAATCATAATCCTTATCAGTAACAAAGATAGGTGAAGTAGCATAAGCAGGATCATATTTCATTCTAGCATTCAAAGTTTTTTGTTTCAGCTTAGCTAATAATTTCTTAAGATCACTCCTATCATTGCAAGCAAGAAAATCTCTAGCAGTTTCTTCATCCATAACATAGCCCTCAGGCACAACAGGTAATTCATATCTAGGGGGAGAAATTGATCATCACTTTCATCAATATTATCAGTTTCAACAATTTCATTCTCTCTAGCCCTAGCAAGTTGTTCATCAAGAAATTCACCAAGTGGCATAGTGGTATCAAGCACAAAAGTAGTTTCATCATAAGTATCACGCATAGTAGAAGTGGCATCATCAACAACATGCGACATATTAGAATTAATAGCAGAAGCAGGTCTAGGTGTCGCAAGCTTACTCAAAACAGAAGGTGAATCAAGTGCAGAGCTAGATGGCAGTTCCTTACCTCCCCTCGTAGTTGAGGGATAAATCTTGGTTTTTGGATCTTTCAAGTTCTTCATAATGATACGCATATATAAATCCCAAGTGACTCAAATAATAGAGCTATGCTCCTCGGCAATGGCGCCAGAAAATAGTCATGATAACCCACAAGTATAGGGGATCGCAATAGATTTCGAGGGTAGAGTATTCAACCCAAATTTATTGATTCGACACAAGGGGAGCCAAAGAATATTCTCAAGTATTAGCAGCTGTGTCATGGAATTGTCACGACAGATGTCCTAGCGAAAGGACTTAGTCGTAGGGCCATCGCAACTAGGAAGCTTAAAGGGGTTAATCGGGACAAATGACACAAGAGGTTTATACTGGTTCGGCCCCTTACGGTGAAGGTAAGGCCTAGTCCAGTTGATGTTGTGTTGCTAGGTTTCGATGACCAAGGAGCGAATTGATATGTCTCCAACGTATCTATAATTTTTGATTGCTCCATGCTATATTATCTACTGTTTTGGACTATATTGGGCTTTATTTTCCACTTTTATATTATTTTTGGGACTAACCTATTAACCGGAGGCCCAGCCTAGAATTGCTGTTTTTTGCCTATTTCAGTGTTTCGGATAAACAGAATATCAAACGGAGTCTATGTGCTTCACTTATATCTTTTGAGTGTTATAATTTTGCTCTATGTGCTTCACTTATATCTTTTGAGCGTTATAATTTTGCTCTATGTGCTTCACTTAGATCTTTTAGAGCACGGTGGTGGATTCGTTTTAAAGAAACTATTGATCTCTCATGCTTCACTTAAATTAATTTGAGAGTCTCTTAATAGCATGGTAATTTGCCTAATAATAATATGCTTGGTATTCAAGATTTGTGAAACTTTCTTTGAAGTGTGTTGAATACTAAGAAAATATTGAAGCATGATAATTGTTTTGAGATATGGAGGTGATAATATTAAAGTCATGCTAGTTGAGTAGTTGTGAATTTAAAGAATACTTGTGTTGAAGTTTGTGATTCCCGTAGCATGCACGTATGGTGAACCGTTATGTGATGAAGTCGGAGCATGATTTATTTATTGATTGTCTTCCTTATGAGTGGCGGTTGGGGATGAGCGATGGTCTTTTCCTACCAATCTATCTCCCTAGGAGCATGCGCGTAATACTTTGCTTTGATAACTTCTAGATTTTTGCAATAAGTATATGAGTTCTTTATGAATAATGTTGAGTCCATGGATTATACGCACTCTCACCCTTCCACCTTTGCTAGCCTCTCTCATACCGCGCAACTTTCGCCGGTGTCATACACCTACCATATCCTTCCTCAAAACAGCCACCATACCTACCTATTATGGCATTTCCATAGCCATTCCGAGATATATTGCCATGCAACTTTCCACCATCTAGTTCATCATGACATATCCATCATTGTCATATTGCTTAGCATGATCATGTAGTTGACATAGTCTTTGTGGCAAAGCCACCGTTCATAATTCTTTCATACTTGTCACTCTTGATTCATTGCATATCCCGGTACACCGCCGGAGGCATTCATATAGAGTCATACTTTGTTTTAGTATCGAGCTGTAATCATTGAGTTGTAAATAAATAGAAGTGTGATGATCATCATTCAATAGAGCATTGTCCCAAAAAAAAGGAAGAAGAAAGGCCAAAGAAAAAAAAAGGCCCAAAAAAAGGGGGCAATCCCTCTATCCTTTTTTCCACACTTGTTCTTCAAAGTAGCACCATGATATAGCAAGTCCCATATATTGTGCTTCGAAGTAGCACCATGATCTTCATAGTAGAGAGTCTCTTGTTTTGTCACTTTCATATACTGGTGGGAATTTTTCGTTATAGAACTTGGCTTGTATATTCCAACAATGGGCCTCCTCAAGTGCCCTAGGTCTTCATGAGCAAGCAAGTTGGATGCACACCCACTTAGTTTCTTTTGTTGAGCTTTCATACATTTATAGCTCTAGTGCATCCGTTGCATGGCAATCCCTACTCACTCACATTGATATCTATTGATGGGCATCTCCATAGCCCGTTGATACGCCTAGTTGATGTGAGACTATCTTCTCCTTTTTGTATTCTCCACAACCACCATTCTATTCCACCTATAGTGCTATATCCATGGCTCACGCTCATGTATTGCGTGAAGATTGAAAAGGTTTTGAAAAAGTTAGAGTATGAAACAATTGCTTGGCGTGTCATCGGGGTTGTGCGTGATTTAAATACTTTGTGTGGGAAAGATGGAGCATAGCCAGACTATATGATTTTGTAGGGATAACTTTCTTTGGCCATGTTATTTTGAGAAGACATAATTGCTTTTTTAGTATGCTTGAAGTATTATTATTTTCTATGTCAATATAAACTTTTGTCTTGAATCTTTCTAATCTGAATATTCATACCACAATTAAGAAGATTCGCATTAAAATTATGCCAAGTAGCACTCCGCATCAAAAATTCTCTTTTTATCATTTACCTAGAATTGCTGTTTTTTTGCCTATTTCAGTGTTTCGGATAAACAGAATATCAAAAGGAGTCCAAACGGAATAAAATCTTCGGAAACGTGATTTTCTCACCGAACGTGATCCAGGAGACTTGGACCCTACTGCAAGGGATCAAAGAGGTGGTCACGAGGGTGGGGGCGCCCCCCCTAGGGCGCGCCCCCTGCCTCGTGGGCCCCTCGGTGCTCCATTGACGTACTCCTTCCTCCTATATATACACACGTACCCCCAAACGATCAGAACAGGAGCCAAAACCCTAATTCCACCGCCGCAACTTTTCTGTATCCACGAGATCCCATCTTGGGGCCTGTTCCGGAGCTCCGCCGGAAGAGGGCCGTCATCACGGAGGGCTTCTACATCATCCTAGCCCCTCCGATGAAGTGTGAGTAGTTTACCTCAGACCTTCGGGTCCATAGTTAGTAGCTAGATGGCTTTTTCTCTCTCTTTGAATCTCAATACAAAGTTCTCCCCCTCTCTTGTGGAGATCTATTCGATGTAATCTTCTTTTTGCGGTGTGTTTGTTGAGACCGATGAATTGTGGGTTTATGATCAAGTCTATCTATGAATAATATTTGAATCTTCTCTGAATTCTTTTATGCATGATTGGTTATCTTTGCAAGTCTCTTCGAATTATCCTTTTGGTTTGGCCAACTAGATTGGTAGTTCTTGCCATGGGAGAAGTGCTTAGCTTTGGGTTCGATCTTGCGGTGTCCTTACCCAGTGACAGAAGGGGCAGCAAGGCACGTATTGTATCATTGCCATCGAGGATAACAAGATGGGGTTTATTTCATATTGCATGAATTTATCTCTCTACATCATGTCATCTTGCTTAAGGCGTTACTCTGTTTTTAACTTAATACTCTAGATGCATGCTAGATAACGGTCGATGAGTGGAGTAATAGTAGTACATGCAGGATCGTTTCGATCTACTTGTCACGGACGTGATGCCTATATACATGGTCATGCCTAGATATTCTCATAATTATGCACAATTCTATCAATTGCTCAACAGTAATTTGTTCACCCACCGTAGAATACTTATGCTCTCGAGAGAAGCCACTATTGAAACCTATGGCCCCCGGGTCTATTCTCATCATATCAATCTCTATCACTTTTATATTGTTTTGCTATTTACTTTGCTATTTACTTTTTACTTTGCATCTTTATATCAAAAATACCAAAAATATTCTATCTATCAGATCTCACTCTCGTAAGTGACCGTGAAGGGCTTGACAACCCCTAATCGCGTTGGTTGCGAGTAGCTATCGCTTTGTGCAGGTACGAGGGACTTGAGCGTGGGCGCCTACTGGATTGATACCTTGGTTCTCAAAAACCGAGGGAAATACTTACGCTACTCTGCTGCATCATCCCTTCCTCTTCGGGGAAAACCAACGCAAGCTCAAGACATAGCACGAATCCGCTAGCTTGGCTATCGATCTCTCGTTTCTTGTCCTAAGCCATCATTGGGTCGTCTCCTTACATACATGGGTTGACGCCTGGCGGACTACAGAGTCCCGGCCGGCTCATAAAACGTGTCCGGCTCGGTTACTTCTTTTATATGCTTTTCTTTACAAGTCTTTCTTTACATATGGCGGTTTATAATATTGGGCCTTAAGCCGCCTCTGGGCTTAGGCCTTCTACAATTCTTAATAAACTATCACCTTGAATATTACTGGGCTTCTCTTAACAACCCGCCATTAGGGTTGACCCGGCCCCTCTTGGGTGGGTCATACCTGAAAGTTATATTCCCAACATTAGGCCCCAGGTTGATTTGAACCTTGTTCTTGTCAACCTTCAACATTTAGACGAAATCCATCTTCCTTTGTCTGTATAAGCTCTTGTAACCCGCCATGACGTCATCTTAAGAATATTTGAAAATCTGCCATGACGTCATGTCCAACAGATCTTTATCCTTAAATGTCTTCCGAGAATCGAGGCGTCCATCTAGCTGGATAATCATTATTCGGGTCTTCCTTGATTTTCGCGCCTCCCTGTTCGCTTATCCCCTTATAAATAGGCAAGACCAGGTCTCTCCTCACTCTTCCCTTTCTTCATCTTCTTCCTCTCGCAACCCTACTGCCGCTCGAGCCCCGCCGCCGACGCAGAGCACCTCATCTTCCTCATCCTCGGCCGCTGCATCAACCTGAATCGATCCAGAGAACGGCGGCGACCCTCCGCAGAAGATCCGTGGCTGTAAGTGTTCACCTTCCCGCTCCTCAGATCCGCATTAGCGTTTCTAGGTTTTTGTGTGTTCTTCATAGTTCATCATAGTTTCTTCGTAGTTCCTCCTCCGCGGCCTCTTCTAATCCAAAAAGGAACACATAACTCGTGTGGTAGTTGTTTTGCGTCTATTTTTTATACTAGTAGATCCCTTTCCTGTACAGAGGCCTCATTATAACTCACGAACTCATCTGTACTAGATTTTTAGGTCTAGAATATTTTCTTTTTGGAACGGCCATTTGATCCAAAATAATAGTGACAGTTTGGTAAACTTGTTTGTGTCAACACTTAGCCAATTCTGTTTCTGGCATCCTTCGAATATCTTTAGTCATGGCGGCTTATCACGCCGGCTCACTTTTCCTTTATATGTCATTAGCCCTTATTTTAAGACGCCATTACTTATTTGTACCATCATCATTTAACTTCTAATTTCATCATTGAATTGAACCAACACATCACTTTCTTTTTAGTATGTCCTTTCATCATGCCGTCCAAAGTGCCAACAGTCTGCAACTGGGTCCCTTCCACAGTTACTGAGGATACCTTGAAGGAATTTGTCACCATAGGATTTTTGCCAGAGAAAAACATTATGTCTTATCATGCTCCTGACTCGGACGAAGAACGACCTCAGCCCAAAGACGGTGAAGTTATCATTTTCACTGATCACATGAACCGGGGCTTCTCACCACCCGGCTCAAAGTTCTTCCGAGATGTTTTGCATTTTTTCAAGCTTCGCCCACAAGACATTGGACCCAACTCTGTATCCAATATCTGCAATTTTCAAGTTCTTTGTGAGGTATATCTTCAAGAAGAACCGACCATGGAACTCTTGAGAGAATACTTTTATCTGAACCGCCAGAACAAATGCACCAACGGCCTTAGTTTGGAGCTTGGTGGAATCTCAATTCAGTGCCGACAGGGCGCCATCTTTCCCTTAATAGTCTTACCGAGCCATCCCAAAGATTGGAATCAGACCTGGTTCTACTGCCAAGATACATCACCAGCCAATGAAAAACCACTGCCGGGTTATCATGCGGAGCGTCTGGATTCCAAGTTTGTGCTCCCTGATAAGCTTACCGCTGCTGAACGCAAGAAGCTTATTCCATCTATTAGAAGGATTCAAGCTTTATTGGGGAACGACTTAACTGGAGTTGACCTGATCCGTTGCTGGGTCGCATGGCGGGTCATCCCTCTAAGGTGCCAATCCAAATTAATGTATGAGTATGGCGGAGGCCCAAATGACACTCTGTGTTATAGCTCTGTTCAATTGACTGAACAAGACGTTGTTGCAATGTCAACATCCTTGTGAACGACAAATACGAGGACTGCAGTAAGGTTGGGTTAAACCCCTTCTGCAAACTTAACCCGGCACCAGAGGTGAAAACCCTTGACCTCTTCCTCTTTTTGTGTTTTCCTCGGTAGTTTAAATACTTGCATGACCTTTTAACCTGTTTATTTGTTTACATGCCAAATTTGACTTCTGGAAGGCCAAGTATGATCATGAAGCTGCCAAGAAGGCTAGAGCCGCTGCCATAGCCGCCAGGAGAACGACCTGGAAGCCCAAGAAGAAGAAGACTGCATCTGACATGTTCCAGTTGGATGATGCTTTTGGGTCGGAGGTAGCCCTTGACTCCCTTGGCCAGTTTTTTAACTACCTTATTTACACTGACTATTGCCAGGACGACACGGGGGCCAGCCAGGCCGTGGAAGAAGAGGTAACTATTTCCTCCGACTCAGCCCCTTTGCCAAGACAGAAACTTCGACTGGTAACCCGGAAAGTAAGGTTTTTGCACCCTTTGGCTTATCTGGACCCTCATTTTCTTTTGAAAAAGCAGCAACATGAGAGCCGCCTTTAGGCCCGGACTAATGATGATGATGAACCACCTTCCGACTTACAAAAAACTCCTCGAAAACGCCAGAATGAGGTTTCTTTCACCTTTGTCCTTTGTTTTTATCCATGAATCTATTTCCTTATATTCTTTAACTTTATTTTACCTTTGCAGGAGGTTTCTCGCTCTTCTAGCGACTCATCTCAGACTCAATTTCCAGCTTTCAAAACTGCTCCTGGGTAAGGAAAAATCATCTTTCCTCTATATCTTAAAAACTGCATCACTACACTAATTGTCTCATAAAATATGTCTTAGTGGTCAAGCCAAATCGAAGAAGGCTAAGGTGATACAGCCGACAGAAGACCCGAAAGTTCCTGCACCTGAGCCGGCCATGCCAACTCCCTCTCAAACTGAAGCGCCAGAAGACCCGGCTGTTCATACTCAATTGGACCCTCCTGAGTTGTCAGCCAATGAAGCCACCCTTAATCCGACCATTACTGAACCATCTAGCTCAGCTAACCCGCCAACAACTTCTGATACTGACGTTTTGATTACCGGTAGCCGGTTTGTTGAACCGGGGAACCCCACTGTATTAGACCGGCATACTGCTAAGCAAGAGGCTTTAGAGAAGTAGAAAGTGCGGTTTGATATCTCCCATTACGCTCACCTCAATGTCAATGATGTACTGTCCGTCTATCTCAGTCATGTGCACTCCAACCGTGACTCGGAAATCGAGATGGTCAAACAATTGCAGCTAAAATATGAGGTATGTTCTCCGGTTTACTTATACTCTGCTAGCCCCCAAGTCTTCAGATGATGAACTTGAATGATCTGTATACTTTATGATACAAGTTGATACTTTGTCTCTAGGTTTTTCAAAAGTCCAATAAAGTAGTGTAAACTTCACCTGTAGCCCCCAAGGGCTGGCTCAATTTATCATAAATGAACTGGTACTTAATTACATAACTGTCTTTTACTAGTCCCAATAAGTATTGTGATCCGGCTCAATCTTGAAAAACTTTCTGAATATCATGCATTAGCCCCCAAGTGCCAAGCGTTGTTACTTTGTAAAACCCTTGGGACTTGAAACATATAAAATTCATAAAAAATTGCTTTGGCAGACATTAGCCCCCAAGTGTCAAGTGGTATTGTGGTGCAAAGTACTTGAGACTTGAACCCTTATAACTATTAGTTCAAGTCTTGACACACCTGTGAATGTTTTGTAGAACACCCTATCTGAATTGGGCTCTCAATTGACGGATGCCAAGACCCGACTGGCGGAGCAGGAGATAGAGATAAAGACCACTGACTCTAAGCTCCAATTGAGCCTCTATGAATCTGAGAAATTGAAGACCAGCTTAGCTGCAAAAAAGAAATCCTGGGCCGAAGAAAAGACGCTGCTGATACAACGCGCTGAGACAGCTGAGGCGACTCTTGTGGAGGCTACTACAGAGCTCACCGGTTTAAAAAACCGTGTGTCTCAAATGGTCTCCGCCATCTTCGGTGAGTTATTTGCATAAGTCACTTATACTCTGTTTTTACCAAGAATGTAAACCGCTTGCTTAACCTTTGTTAAAATACTTACAGGTCCGCGGAGTAATAACCTGAGCCAAGATAGTGTGACAAAGTTGAAGGCGGTTTATACCTTGGTGGAACAACTTTATACGGGGGCTCAATGGGCGCTTGCTGCTATCTCTCCTGCCAACCAAGGACCCAACCGTTTGAGTGATGTTTTGAAGAAGTTGTCGATCTTACCCGCCAGGTTTCAAGAGGTCAAACGATCCTGTGCCAGAGTCAGAGCCCTGACTGCCTGAGCCGCTCCAAAGCCTGGGTGCCGGATTTAGACTCGGTGGATGTGGCTAAGGGGTACCCTACCATGAAGGAAGACGGGACTCCATTTGAGCAAGATGAATTTATTGCCTGTGTGAGGGGAGTTCATCCTCAAGCTACCATTCTTGGAGAGGAGACCAACATCGACAAATATCAGTCGGGTTTTGATATGGAGAATAAGAAGATGGCGACTCCCTCTTATAAGGTGACAGATCTTATCCCGCCGGTTCGCCAACACACTTTTGCCCCGGAAGTCGACAGTCGGCCTGATTGACGATGAAGCAGAGTTCATTGCTCTGAACGGCTTTGACTGGTCCAATCCCAGCTTCCAACAAGTAGAGGGAGGTGAACTGGCGAGGGGAGAGTCATAACCATCTTTTGGGCCCTCAAAGCCTTGTAATAGATTAGTTTGAAAACTGCATGTTTTGCCTATGCCATCATGCATAAAATGTTGCATATGACTCTTTGCCAATGATGTCAATATATATATGCAGCACATCCGTGATTACATCTGCAATGTTTTAACTCTGTTCCTATAAAAAATGAAAAAGTTGTCCTGGCGGTTTAGCACCAGACGGGTCAAAACCCCCGGTATATGACTTATGAAATTATCGTAGCGAAAAAGACAGAACCAGATGTAAGATAAACAAGGCCGAAAAACACAGAGAAACATGTTCATGAATGACACTGTCATACTTGTGTTCTTTGAATCTGGACTACCGGTTTATATGACCCGGATGATGAGGTTGATAACCCAATATTTTGTAGAAGTCAATACTTCTATATGTATGATGACTGTTATGCCTTGGCAACTCAGTGTCAAATAACCGAGCCGGTTTAATTTGAAACCATACTGACAGTTAGATTTGAGATGATATAAAATAGTAAGACAAAAACACTAGGCTTCAGACAATGTAAATCAAAACATTTAAATAAAAACTGGAGGCTTCTGATTCGAATACGATCAGTAAACCGGACCAAAGGGGTTAAGCTAAGATTCAGATATGATCATATAGCCCCCAGTCGCTTTGGCGTTGCGCCGATCAAGAGGGTACCGACAGTTGCGTTCTCTTTGGTTCGAATACGGCCTATGTTTGAACAAGAAGCCCCCAAATGACCTTGAGAGGTTTTTAACGACCCTGATTCGAATACGATCCAAGTCGGACCCAAAAGGGATTAAGCTATGATTCAGATACGATCAAGAAGCCCCCTAGTGAGTTTGGCTTTGAGCCGATCAAGAGGGTTACGACAGCTATGTTCTCTTTGGTTCGAATAGGACCTATGTTTGAACAGGAAGCCCCCAAGTGACCATGAGGTTTACAGCTAGATTCGAATACGATCATGAGCCGGACCAAAAGGGCTAAGCTAGATTCGGATACGATCAGCCCCCTTTTGATCATTTTAAATAATGAAAATAATAAAGATATATGATCATTGAAAGGGAAAAGGACAGAGGTCCTGCTTTATTACTTATCATAATATATACAACGTCAGTGTATGTACATGATGAGAGCCGGTGGCTTGAGTATGGTATGGCCGAAGCTGAGCAATGTTCCACGGCCGGCGGGTCTCCTCCTCCGACTTACGTGAGTCTTTGTGCTCTTGAATGTCAATGAGGTAATATGACCCATTGTTTAAGTTCTTGCTGACCACAAAGGGTCCTTCCCAAGGCGGGGATAGTTTGTGTGCATCAGATAGATCCTGCATGAGCTAGAGCACCAGGTCACCTTCTTGAAAGGTTTTGGACTTAACCCGGCGGCTGTGATAACGGCACAGGTCCTGTTGATAAATTGCTGATCGAGCCGCCGCCAAATCTCTCTCCTCATCTAACAAGTCAAGTGCATCCTGTCGGGCTTGTTCATTATTAGCTTCAACATAAGCCGCCACGCGAGGCGAGTCATGACGGATGTCACTAGGCACAACTGCTTCTGCTCCATAAACCATGAAGAAAGGTGTATAACCTGTAGACCTGTTAGGAGTGGTATTGATACTCCACAGCACCGAGGGTAATTCCTCTACCCAACAACCCGGCGTCCGTTATAAGGGAATCATAAGCCGGGGCTTGAGACCTTTTAGGATTTCCTGATTTGCTCTCTCAGCTTGACCATTGGATTGGGGGTGAGCTACTGACGAAACATCAAGCCGGATATGCTCACGTTGACAAAACTCCTCCATAGCACCTTTGGACAGATTAGTGCCATTGTCAGTTATAATGTTGTGTGGAAAACCAAAGCGAAAGATCACCTTTTTCATGAACTGAACTGTCGTGGCTGCATCACACTTGCTCACTGGCTCTGCCTCGACAAATTTCGTGAATTTGTCAACTGCCACCAAAAGATGTGTCTTTTTATCCTTGGATCTTTTGAAAGGTCCAACCATATCAAGCCCCCAAACCGCAAATGGCCAAGTGATTGGAATCATCCGCAGTTCTTGAGCCGGTACGTGTGCTCGTCGTGTAAAATTTTGACATCCATCGCACCTACTCACCAGATCATCTACATCAGCATGAGCCGTTAACCAGTAAAAGCCATGACGAAAAGCCTTGGCCACTAGAGATTTTGAGTCGGCATGATGGCCACAATCTCCCTCGTGGATCTCACGAAGAATCTCTTGACCTTCTTCAGGAGAAACACATCGCTGAAATGCCCCAGTGACACTACGATGATATAATTCACCATTGGAAATTGCCATTGACTTAGACCTCCGGGTTATCTGTCTTGCCAAGGTCTCATCGTCTGGCAACTCGCCCCGGGTCATGTAAGCCAAATATGGCACTGTCCAATCTGGTATGACATGAAGAGCCGCCACCAACTGGGCCTCCGGGTCAGGAACGACCAAGTCTTCCTTTGTAGGCAACTTGACAGAAGGGTTATGTAAAACATCTAAAAAGGTGTTAGGTGGCACCGGCTTACGCTGAGATGCCAACCGGCTTAAGGCATTCGCCGCTTCGTTCTTTCTGCGATCGATGTGTTCCACCTGATACCCCTTGAAGTGTCCAGCCACAGCGTCCACCTCTCAACGATAAGCCGCCATGAGAGGGTCCTTGGAATCCCACTTGCCTGACACATGCTGAGCCACCAAATCTGAGTCGCCAAGGCACCGTACCCGGCTCAAACTCATCTCTTTAGCCATTCGAATACCATGGAGCAAGGTCTCATATTCTGATGCGTTGCTAGTACAAGGAAACATCAATCACAACACATAACAGAACTTGTCACCTCGAGAAGTTAAAACAACTCCAGCCCCCGAGCCTTCCAACTGCCTGGACCCATCAAAATGAATCGTCCAATATGTGTTGTCTGGCTTTTCTTCAGGTGTTTGTAACTCTGTCCAATCGTTAATGAAATCGACCAGCGCTTGAGATTTGATCGCAGTACGTGGCACATACTTCAAACCATGAGACCCAAGTTTAATAGCCCACTTGGCGACTCGTCCTGTGGCTTCTCTATTTTGAATAATGTCTCCTAGAGGAGCAGAGCTAACCACAGTGATTGGGTGACCCT
This sequence comes from Triticum urartu, assembly GCF_003073215.2. Lineage (NCBI taxonomy): Eukaryota > Viridiplantae > Streptophyta > Magnoliopsida > Poales > Poaceae > Triticum > Triticum urartu. The sequence continues at coordinate 129,018,811 of NC_053028.1, forward strand.
GAAAGTAATGCTTGAGCTTCCGGCTTGCCATAAACATCCCATAAACAAGCTTCTACCAATGTGGATACCTTTGTTTAGATTCAATGAGCACCTCACTGACGTAGTAAACCGGCCGTTGGACCGGATGTTCCTTGCCAGCCTCTTTGCGCTCCACAACAATGGCCACACTGACAGCAGGTGAGTTAGCAGCCACATACAACAACAACGGCTCTTTCTCAATCGGAGCAGCAAGAACTGGCGGCTCAGTGAGCTGTTTCTTTAGATCCTCAAAAGCAGAGTTAGCAGCGTCACTCCAGACAAACTCATCCGCCTTCTTCATAATTTGATACAAAGGCAGCGCCTTCTGCCCTAACCGACTTATGAACCGGCTTAAGGCTGTGACGTGACCCGCCAACCGCTGAACGTCATTGATGCACGCCGGTTTAGCCAGAGATGTAATTGCCTTAATTTTCTCCGAGTTAGCCTCAATACCTCTATTAGACACCAAAAAACCCAAGAGTTTGCCAGCTGGGACTCCAAAAACACACTTGGCCGGGTTAAGCATCATCTTGTAGACCCGGAGGTTATCAAAGGTCTCCTTCAGATCAGCTACCAAGGCTTCTTTCTCTCTGGATTTCACCACTATATCATCCACATAAGCATGAACATTAGGCCCAATCTGATTGTAAAGGCAATTCTGCACACATCGTTGATAAGTCACCTGGGCACTCTTAAGCCCAAAAGGTATAGACACATAGCATAAGGCTCTAAACGGAGTGATGAAAGCTGTCTTCTCCTGGTCCTTAACTGCCATCTTGATCTGATGATAACACGAATATGCATCCAAAAAACTCAAATGCTCGCAACCCACCGTAGCATCAATGATCTGATCAATACGAGGGAGAGCAAAAAGGTCCGCCGGACAAGCCATGTTTAAATCGGTGTAATCCACACACATACGCCATGTGCCATTCTTTTTGAGTACAAGCACCGGGTTAGCCAACTACTCCGGGTGAAAAACTTCAACAATGAACCCGGCCACCAAGAGCCGGGCCACCTCTTCTCCAATCGCCTTGCGCCTTTCCTCGTTAAACCATCGAAGAAACTGCCTGGCCGGCTTAAATTTCGGATCAATATTGAGAGTGTGCTCAGCAAGTTCTCTCGGGACACCCGACATGTCAGAAGGCTTCCATGCAAAGATGTCCCAGATCTCACGGATGAACTCGATGAGCGCGCTTTCCTATTTTGGATCCAAGTTAGCACTGATAATGAACTGTTTGGATGAGTCGCCAGGCACAAAATCAACCATCTTGGTGTCATAGGCTGATTTGAATTTCAACACCGGTTCATGCTCCGTAGTTGGCTTCTTCAAAGACGTCATGTCTTTCGGGTCAACATTATCTTTATAAAACATTAATTCCTCTGTTGCACAAGCAGACTCAGCATAAGCAACATCACCTTCTTCACATTCCAGGGCTATTTTCCGGCTTCCATGTACTGTGATGGTGCCTTTATAACCCGGCATCTTGAGCTGCAGATATACATAACACGGCCGAGCCATGAACTTGGCATAAGCCGGCCGTCCAAACATGGCATGATATGGGCTTTTGATCTTAACCACTTCAAAAGTTAACCTTTCATCCCTAGAATCATATTCATCCCCAAAGGCTACTTCCAGCTCAATCTTACCAAGTGGGTATGCCGACTTACCAGGTACAACACCATGAAAAACAGTGTTGGATTGTTTAAGACTCTTGTCAGTCAACTCCATGTGATGAAACATCTCATAATAGAGGATGTTGATGCTACTGCCTCCATCCATGAGCACCTTAGTAAACTTATATCCACCAACCTGAGGCACCACCACCAAAGCCAGATGACCCGGATTATCAACCCGGGGTGGGTGATCCTCCCTACTCCACACAATAGGCTGTTCAGGCCATCTCAAATAACGCGGAACCGCCGGCTCAACAGCATTTACAGCCCTCTTATGAAGCTTCTGATCCCTCTTGCACAAACTGGTGGTAAACACATGGTACTGCCCACTTTTAGCTATTTTGGGTTACTCTGATACTCGTACTGTTGCTGTTGTTGCTGATTGCCCTGGGCGGATTGTTGATTATAGCCGCCTTGACTACCCGGATGGCCCTGGCCGTGAAAACCGCCTCCGCCTGAGCCGGCGCCCGGGCCATGAAAGCTGCCACTGCCTGGACCGCCGCTAGGTCCGTGGTTACCATCGAACATGTTGGAATTTTAAATGCCTTCATGATCGTACAGTCCTTCCACAGATGGGTAGCTAGCTTCTCCCGGGTGTCGTGCCTCAGACAGGGTTCATTCAGTAGTTGCTCAAGGGTGGGGCCTGACCCGCCTGACCGAGGAGGTGGCCTCCCCTTGCGCCATTGGTTGTTGCCCTGTGTACTGGCATTAGCCACAAACTCGCCAGCCTTACATTTATTACCTCCTTGATTCACCGGGTTATGCTGGTGACCCTTGCCATTGTCGTTCTTTTTTCCCTTTCCTGCCTTCTCTTCATCAAACGTGGGATCCTTGGTACTATCTGAATCAACATATTTGACCAGAGCCGCCATCAACTGGCCCATGTCTTGACAATCACGCTTGAGTCGCCCCAGCTTCTGCTTCAGAGGTTCAAAACGGCAATTTTTCTCCAACATTAAGACCGCAGAGCCGGCATCCATCTTATCAGATGAATGTATTATCTCCTTGACCCGGCGCACCCAATGGGTCATGGACTCACCTTCCTCTTTGTCGGTGTCAAAACCGGCGGATCTCGGGTAGGGGGTCCCGAACTGTGCGTCTAGGCCGGATGGTAATAGGAGGCAAGGGACACGAAGTTTTACCCAGGTTCGGGCCCTCTCGATGGAGGTAAAACCCTACGTCATGCTTGATTAATATTGATGATATGGGTAGTACAAGAGTAGATCTACCACGAGATCAGAGAGGCTGAACCCTAGAAGCTAGCCTATGGTATGATTGTTGACGTGTATGTTGTCCTATGGACTAAAACCCTCCGGTTGATATAGACACCGGATAGGGTTAGGGTTACATAGAGTCGGTTACAATGGTAGGAGATCTGAACATCCGTATCGCCAAGCTTGCCTTCCACGCCAAGGGAAGTCCCTTCCGGACACGGGACGGAGTCTTCAATCTTGTATCTTCATAGTCCAGGAGTCCGGCTGAAGGTATAGTTCGGCTATCCGAACACCCCCTAATCCAGGACTCCCTCAGTAGCCCCTGAACCAGGCTTCAATGATGATGAGTCTAGCGCGCAAATTGTCTTTGGCATTGCAAGGCGGGTTCCTCCTCCAAGTACTCCATAGAATATTTTGAACACAAAGATAGTGTCCGGCTCTGCAAAATAAGTTTCCACATATTGCCATAGAGAGAATAATATTTACACAAATCTAATCTGCTGACGTATTCCGTAGTGTGACGCACCACGGCCAAGCCTTTATTCGAATCGTTTTATTATCCCACCTCAGCGCGTCATGCGAGGCAGTTTCCTTGGCACATCTTGTTAAAGCAGAGATCGTGTCCCCTTATTCCGGGATTCTCATCAATACGGGCGTGGGTAACCCGACCGCGCCATTGATTATGGCGCTTTGGAGATAAGCGACTTTTATCAGGCTGGTGGGGACACGTAGTTGCGTCCACCCATATAAGGGGATAAGGATCCACCTTTCGGGATTCTCTGTCACGGAGGGACACATCAAAAAGCTGAGGAAGGCCGGATATTTGGCTAGCAATATCGCGCACCGGCTTCCCGAAAAGGGGCAGCTCATCCCCACTCCTAGGCCCCATGAGAGGGTGGTATTCCTCCCCCATTTCCTCCGCGGACTGGGCTTCCCTCTGCATCCATTTGTCCGGGGGCTCATGTTCTACTACGGCCTGGATTTCCACGAGCTGGCCCCGAACTTCGTCCTCAACATCTCGGCGTTCATCGTCGTGTGCGAGGCGTTCCTCCGCATCCGCCCCCATTTCGGCCTATGGCTTAAGACTTTAAACGTCAAGCCGAAGGTGGTGCGCGGCAGCTAGGCGGAGTGCGGAGGTGCCATGGTTGGCAAGATGGCCAACGTCATGTGGTGGAGACCCTGAAGGGGTGGCAATCGGGGTGGTTTTACATCACCGAGCCATGCGACCCCGAATGGGTCGCAGCCCCCGAGTTTCGGTCCGGACCCCCTACGCGGCTCACCTCCTGGAAGGAGACCGGCCTGTCATGGGGTAAAAAAGGAGAGCTGACCGGACTCCAAACATGCGTCCAAACCCTGGTGAACAAGAAGCTCAAACTTGTCAACGTAGTCCAGGTTATGCTCATCCGCCTGATCCTCCCGTGTCAACGACGGGCCTTCAATCTGTGGGAGTTCGACCCGGCGCAGCATCAAACTCTAAACAGGCTCTTCGACACGACGTACGAAGATGCCTGGAGGATGCTTTTCAAGGGCGCCGAGGCTCCTGCATCCGCTACCGAGGATCGCGGATTCAGTGCGCAGCGTCATGCGCTCGCGGTAAGCTGTTTTTTCCTTTTACAGGGTATCAGTTTTCCATAGTTTGATTCTATGCGGGATCTAAGCTCCCTTTCCTCTGACAGGATTGGCAGGTGACGTCCGGACAGATCAACTGTCCGGCTCCTTTGCCCGAAGGCCCAGCGGACGCTCACCTGGCGAAGCTGCTGGTTCCGGCACCCTATGTGGTGCCGGAGAAGAGGGCCAAGAAGAAGGCCACGGGGATTCGAAAGAGTGCCCGACGCCCGGAGGTGTCGGATTCACCATCCGACGAATCCGAGGCGCATTCCTCCCATGAAGACGAGGAGGAGGAAGAAGAGACCCCTCCCCCTCCAGCGGGGGAAGGGAAGAAAAGGAAGGCCGCCCCAACTGGGGAGGCCGAAGGGTCCAAGAAGGGGAAAACCCTTTCTCCGGACTACTCCACCGACGCCGACGATGACAGAGAGGAGTGGGCGCCCAGGGCCAAGCCCCTAGCGAAATCATAAGTATCCGGATACCAAAGTAATTCATAGTATTCGTTTATTGCACAGCTTTCCCTTATGTCGAATGTGTTTATGCAGCCCACCCAAAGACCGGCTCGACGCATCGTCGAGCGGCTCACTGGACTCGTCGGACGTGAACACACTTCCGACGGCTTCCTCCCCCCGCCCTACGGACGACACCGAAGTGTTGTCCCAACAGGTCCCAATCCGGGAGGAGGTGGTCCTGGAGGCGCCGCAAGGCGACCTCCCGGACTCCAGGAGTAAAGGGGATGAAACCCCCCAGGGCTCCAAGTCCGGCTCTAGGCCGGACACCGCTTCGGAACCTTCAAAGGTTCCAGAGTCCGGCGGGGGACCTCCTTTCAAGAGGAGCAAGTCCATCGTGCCGGCGGCCTCCGTCCAACCGGAGGCGCCGGACAATATGTTGGAGGTGCTCCAAGGCGCCTCCATCGACGAGGAACACCGCGCTATTATGAGTGCGGTGGCCCAGAAGGTTCAGTCCGCAAAAAACGGACTGAATGAAGCTTGTACTAGCCTTTTGACAGGCTTCGAGGTAAGTAAAGAAAGTGTAAATAATAGTACCTCATAGACAGTAGCCCCTGATGCTCTGTTTGGCGTTCGGGAAGAAAAGCCAGATAGAGGATCAAATAGAATTCGTAGGAGTCTAACAAAAATGAGTCAATATGCATGTGCAGGCTACCCTGCTTGCGTCCGCCGCTCTGACTGCGAAAGTGGACACGGTGAAGCAGGACCTCGAAAGGTCCGAGCAAGAGCTCGAGCGTGCCAAGAAGCAGCTCGAGGACAATGAAGGTAAGAAATACCTTGTTAATATATATATATAAGGTGCAATTGCGAAAAATGACAGGATTATCGTGGCTATTGTAGGGGCCACGTCTGAGGTGGCGAATCTTAAGCAAGCGCTGGAGGAGGCCGAGAAGAATTCGGGCTTAGAGCACACCGAGCGGGAGAAGTATGAGGCCGAGGTTGGCAAGGTGCGGCAAGAGCTTCAGGCTCTCATGGAAAAACATGAGAGTTTGGAGCGTGACTCGAAGACGCAAGCGTCCGAGCTTGCGTTGGCTATTGAAAATGCCAAATCTGCCAAGGCCGAATCCCAGAAGACCCTCCAGGAGTTGGATGAGGTGAAGACGATTGTGGCGGGTAAGGCATTCTCTATGCAAAGCAAACACATAAACGTGAGTTACCTGTTACTTACCCGAATCCGGAGCTCTCCAGGAGCGTTCGCAGATCTTCCCCGGAGTGTATCCGATGCCGCCGTATTCTATCGAGCCGAAGAGGACAGCTCGGCGGAGAAGGTGTTCTAGTCTCAGTACACTGAGGCCAGACACCCCGTGCACTTGAGCGACCAGCTGAAGCAACTGGTCGAGCTCCACAAGGCGGCCGAACAGGCCATGAAGGGCCTCCTAGTTCAGCTGTGGCCTGGAGAGGCTCTGCCTGGGAGCTATTTCGGGATGGTGCGGCGGCTGGTGGAGGCCTGTCCGAGGCTTGAAGACATCAAGCGCTCCGTCTGCATTGAAGGTGCCCGTAGGGCCCTTGCCCGTGCTAAGGTGCACTGGGGCAAGCTGGATGCAGAGAAGCTTGTGAAGGATGGGCCACCGCCGGGGAAAGAGCATCGCAAGCCCGAGAATTATTATAAGGATGTTCTGAAGGGTGCCCGCCTTGTTGCGGATGAATGTACCAAGGATGTATTTTTTGAGTAAAACCCGCTCGTGTTATCCTGTGCGCTGAAAACTTGTTCATATGCGCTAAGCAATGCTGTTTGAATTTAAAATATTACCTTCTGTGCGGCTGTTTATCAATACTGAGAGATGGCGAGTCGTCGGCTTCTGCCCCCTTGCCGCTAGTGCTCGGGTGTTCGGGGAAAAACCTGGGCGCTCTTTTTCCCATATTTGGGTCCTTCGAGGAAGGCGCTCAGCCCAACGAACGAGGCAATCCGACTATAATGCGTGAACACTCTCACTTAGCCATAGAATTCTATAATTTTAAATTTCGGCGAAGCCCCTAGTATTCGGAAGACCGAGTTCGGGGCGCTATCCACGCCTTGGCCGGACAGAGCCGGCTCCTCGCCCTAAGAGGCATAAGTCTTTAGGGACTCGAAAGACCTCTCGAACAGCGACCAGCTCTCGCTTCATCATGACAGTCAGTTTTAGCTTTCTCCACTGAGGTGCTCGACCCAGCTCAACCGGGGCACAATCGCAGTGGTTCTCCTAGTGCTACCTTAGCCGATATAGCGGAACGTAAGGCACCAAAACATAGGAGCCGGGCAAACCCAACTATTGACCCAAGACATGATTCGAAGTCGATGCATATGGTGCTATAAGTTCGGGGTGCCGCACTTGTGAAAGTGTTCGGACTTCTCACACCATATTGAGGGGTGCTAAGAGCCCCTGGCGTATTTTGGCCGTACCAAGTTGTACGGGTGCAACATGTCGTTAAGGAACATTTATTTATAAAAAGATAACGCAAAAAATAGACAAAAGCTATGCATTGTTTATTAAAAATAGCTGCGATCAAAGCAGAACGATACAAGTAATGTGATAAACGAAAACTTGGACTATTTAACATGTCTGCTCTAGGGGCAAGCTACGGAATAGTATGCGAAACAGGTATACTGCTCGTGATAGAGACCACCTGGGATTTCCATAATGCGGCATGGCTTGTTTGCTTCCCTGGTCCTTGCATCGTTTGTGCGGCAATTGAACTGCCGAATAGGCCTTCCGAAGAGTAGAGTCCTGGAAGTAAGAGAAAAGTAAAAAAATCGGTAGCCCCTGGTGCGGTTTAAGCCGTGTTTTGGGCGTGCCGTGATGGTGCATCACTAACTCGCTATGCGGGATGGAGCATCTTTCCCAATGTCCACATCCTCCGTCGGAGGAGCGTCCGGTGCGTGCCTTGTGTTCGGCCCCGCTTCTGGGCCAGGCTTTGGAGCCTGGCTGGTGGAGGCGCGATTGGCGGTCTCTCCGAATATAGTTCGGCGAGGTCTCTGTGTCCTGAAGAGGGCACAAGTGTTAATATGCCCTGAAGGTACGACACCTGGGATAAGGGGGTGCGTCATACCTTTGCGCTGACACCCCGGTCCGGACTGCGCCTCTTTTCTGTCCACGGGGCCCTGTGGCCCCTCGTTGGCTTGTCGCCGCAGGTTCGGACTCCCGTTTTTGGGAGGCCGGGATTAGCCCTAGATAATCGGCCGTAATGGCCACCAGGGCGTTGTCCTTGCTCAATTGATGGAACACTCCATCAATCAGATCCACTGAAAGTTCCGGATCCTCTTGCGAGTCCGGGTCGAGGGACCGTCCTGGGTCCTCGGGTTGTGGAGGAGGGCTGTTTATTTCTTTAACAACCTGGCGTAGTTCCTGCGTCGAAATCACTAAGATTAAATATTTAACAATGGGGATATAAAACGGATGGGCAAGATGTGATCACTCACCCAGCTTGGAGGATTGTACATGCAAAATCCACCCTTTGGGTCTACGCGGAGAAAATCCTTCTCTTCTCCCTTGTACAAAGCGGACCAGGTCTTTATTAGAGCCGCAGCCGAATCTGGCCCCTTACGGCCGTAGCGGGTGGTGTCGTCCTCCCCGTTGAAATCCCACATGGGGTGGCTTCTATACTGTAGCGGCTGCACCCCTCGCATGATGCATGCGGCCATGACCCCAATCATGGTTAGTCCGGAATGAGCTAACAATATTATCCGGCCCATCAGGTAAACAACGCCCCTGTCACTTTCCCTCTGAGGGCTCCGTGGGCGCCAGCTTAGGCGCTTCTTTAAGGGAGCATTGTTGAATTCAGGGAGGCCGATCCAGACAGGATCCGGCAGCGGGACGTCTTCTATGTAAAACCATTCCGAGGGCCAGTCTTCGGACGCCTTCTTTGGGGTTCCGGACAGATAGCCGGTCCCGGCGATGCGCCATACTTCGGCTCCGCCCACTTGATACATAGACCCCTTCTTGGAACGGGGCACGAGGCAAAATAGCTCCCTCCATAGTCCGAAATGAGCTTCAACACCCAAGAACAGCTCGCAGAGGGCTACAAAGCCCGCGATATGCAATACTGAGGCAGGCGTGAGATGATGTAGCTGGAGGCCATAGAACTCCAGCAGCCCCCGGAGAAATGGATGGATGGGAAATCCGAGCCCCCTTATTAAATAAGGGACGAGGCACACCAGCTCTCCTTTGGAGGGATTAGGGGCGCTCTCCGCTTGCCCTCCGCCGTTATAGACGGCAAGACCGGCTCGAACCGGGATCATATAGGCCGGGGGGAGAAATCCCTTGGTCTGGAGCGTCACTAACTCGCTATGCGGGATGGAGCATCTTTCCCAATGTCCAGGCTTACGGCTGGAAGGGCGGGAGGAGGAGTCGCGACGGCTGGCCATGGTGGAATGGATCTTTGTCGAATGTGCTCTGATGAACACTCGCGAAGGGGGAAGGTGTGGTTTGGATCTAAATCCTCGTCTCTTTAAATAGGTCAACTTGTTTACGCGGCTAGGGGTGTGAATGTAAAAACACTCAGACCTTTCATATTCGTTTGACACGTGGGGAGCGGCCATTATTGGGCGCAGAAGCCAAGGAGCGCAACATCTACAAGAAACCGGACTTTATTCAATAGGTACATGGAATTTGGAGGAGAACCCGCCTTGCAATGCCGAAGACAATCTGCGCGCCGGACTCATCGTCATTGAAGCCTGGTTCGGGGGCTACTGAGGGAGTCCTGGATTAGGGGGTGTTCGGATAGCCGAACTATACCATCAGCCGGACTCCTGGACTATGAAGATACAAGATTGAAGACTCCGTCCCGTGTCCGGAAGGGACTTTCCTTGGCATGGAAGGCAAGCTTGGCGATACGGATGTTCAGATCTCCTACCATTGTAACCAACTCTATGTAACCCTAACCCTATTCGGTGTCTATATAAACCGGAGGGTTTTAGTCCGTAGGACAACATACACATCAACAATCATACCATAGGCTAGCTTCTAGGGTTCAGCCTATCTGATCTCGTGGTAGATCTACTCTTGTACTACCCATATCATCAATATTAATCAAGCAGGACGTAGGGTTTTACCTCCATCGAGAGGGCCCGGACCTGGGTAAAACTTCGTGTCCCTTGCCTCCTATTACCATCCGACCTAGACGCACAGTTCGGTACCCCCTACCCGAGATCCGCCGTTTTTGACACCGACACTCTTGCTTACAGTTAGTCAAGTCCACGATTGACATAGGTTGCTTACATGTGTCCTTGAAGTTCGAATGAACCGGGCTTTTAACTCCGCCCATGAGCCGATGGAGTTGGGTGGCAACCCTTTCAACCAAGTGTGAGCTGTTCCATCCAACATCATAGTGAAATATTTAGCCATTGCTGCATCGCTGACCTCCAATAGCTCCATAGCCATCTCATAACTTTCAATCCATGCCCCAGGCTGTAAGTCGGCCGTGTAATTAGGCACTTTATGAGGACCCTTAAAATCTTTTGGCAAGCGCTCGTTATGTAGAGCCGGCACCAGGCAAGGGACACCTCCTGTCCTTGTGGCCACTCCTGCCTCAATAGAGGTTGCTGGATAAACCGGAAAAGCCTGATGAGCCGCCTGCTCAGCTGCCAGTTGAACCGCCCGCTCAGCCTCCTGATGGATCCTCTCCTGATCCACCAAGTTAAAGGCTCCATCCTGCGCTGGGTCATGCATGCGCGGTTGGTTACAGCGTTGGGCATTGCTTGACATAGCCGCTGAGTCCATATGCCTGCTATAGCTCGGGCTCCGGCTTGGGCGAGGGGTTGAATGGATTCTGTCTCGACTATAAGAGTACACATCCTGCTGTGCTAGGGCTGTCTGAAGAAGTTCTCTGACCCTTCGTGTTTCGATCGCCGTTGGAGAGTCGCTTTCCATTGGGAGAGCCGCTAGACGAGCCGACGCAGCAATTAAATTCTCCAAAGGGTTAGAGAAGTGACCCGGTGGTACTGGCGTGTAATGAGGTGGAGCAGTATTCACATGGGGTGGTTCCATGGCCCTCGGCTGAACCGGTGCCCCCGTCCCGGGTGTTGTGATCCGGTTTGCCTCCGGCGGGTTGCTGGGACCAGCCCCGGGTGTGTGGAAAAGGTTCCTAGGATCGTAAGTCAGAGGCAGACGTGACTGAGTTTTCTGGTGTCTTCTCCTCATGACCTCGTTTGACGCGTTCAGATCCACCGAGAGCCGGAAAGTCTCTGCTTGAAGCTGCCGAGCACAGGCATCCAAAGCCGCCCACTCCACAGCCATCCTGACATCTTCTGCTGCTAAATTTTCCTTGACTTGTGCCACCTCTTCACCTAGTTGTGCCACCTCCGCGTCATGCTGAGCCTTATCCGCTGGCTCAACTACAACAGTCAACAGAGCTGTCATCTTATCCATGAGATCCATTAGTACCTGAGCCGGGGGCGTGTGGGGTCTCCTGACCCGGCTGCTGCCGACCCCGTGGTTATTGTTGCCGCAGCCGTAGAATTCTGCTCGGGTTGAGTGCCAGCCATGAAGACTCCGGCTCGATTCGGCGGCTCAGAGGGTCCGGAATACTGCTGCCATCGGAACAGCCCCCAAGCACGCCATATTGTAGCTGATACAAAGAATCGGTCTCGCCTGTGGACGATGCATCGTCAGAACAGATGGCCGTCTCACCACCGTCTATCAATCCTTCAGAAAATTCCCCTCCATGGATGCAACCCACGAAGGCCCGCCGCACGGCGGGTTGAGCCCGGGCGGGTCTCGCGCGCTGAGCCGTCTCGATGAGGTTGGTGCAGACGTCCGGCTCAGGGCCTGACTCACCGATCCAGCCTATGAAGACATGGATTCCGCCGAAGGGGACCCGGTACCCGTACTCAATCGAGCCGGCGTCGGGGCCCCAGCCTTCATCGTCAATGTAGATCTTGCCGCGACGACTCTTGGTCATCCGGCCCACAGCGTATCCCTTGAGCCCTTCAAAGTTGCCCTTCAAGAACTCAAATCCACCGTGCATTGGCCCCACGGTGGGCGCCAACTGTCGTGGAATTGTCACGGCAGATGTCCTAGTGAAAGGACTTAGTCCTAGGGCCATCGCAACTAGGAAGCTTAAAGGGGTTAATCGGGACAAAGGACATGAGAGGTTTATACTGGTTCGGCCCCTTACGGTGAAGGTAAGGCCTAGTCCAGTTGATGTTGTATTGCTAGGTTTCAATGACCAAGGAGCGAATTCGCTAGCTTGGCTATCGATCTCTTGTTTCTTGTCCTATGCCGCCGCCGGGTCATCCCCTTTACATACATGGGTTGACGACTGGTGGCCTACAGAGTCCCGGCCGGCTCATAAAACGTGTCCGGCTCGGTGACTTCTTTTATATGCCTTTCTTTACAAGTCTTTCTTTACATATGGTGGTTTACAATATTGGGCATTAAGCCGCCTCTGGGCTTAGGCCTTCTACAATTCTTAATAAACTATCACCTTGAATATTACTGGGCTTCTCTTAACAACCCGCCATTAGGGTTGACCCGGCCCCTCCTGGGCGGGTCATACCTGAAAGTTATATTCCCAACAAGCTGAGTTGTCAATTCAACCACACCTGGAAACTTAATATCTGCAGCAAGGTATTTAGTAGCAAAGTAATATGATAGTAGTGGTAACGATAGCAAAAGTAATATTTTTGGTGTTTTGTAGTGATTGTAACAATAGCAACGGAAAAGTAAATAAGCGGAGAACAATATATGGAAAGCTTGTAGGCATTGGACCGGTGATGGAGAATTATGCCGGATGCGGTTCATCATGTAACAGTCATAATATAGGGTGACACAGAACTAGCTCCAATTCATCAATGTAATGTAGGCATGTATTCCGAATATAGTCATACGTGCTTATGGAAAAGAACTTGCATGACATCTTTTGTCCTACCCTCCCGTGGTAGCGGGGTCCTATTGGAAACTAAGGGATATTAAGGCCTCCTTTTAATAGAGTACCGGACCAAAGCATTAACACATAGTGAATACATGAACTCCTCAAACTACGGACATCACCGGGAGTGGTCCCGATTATTGTCACTTCGGGGTTGCCGGATCATAACACATAGTAGGTGACTATAGACTTGCAAGATAGGATCAAGAACTCTCATATATTGATGAAAACATAATAGGTTTAGATCTGAAATCATGGCACTCGGGCCCTAGTGACAAGCATTAAGCATAGCAAAGTCCTAGCAACATCAATCTCAGAACATAGTGGATACTAGGGATCAAACCCTAACAAAAGTAACTCGATTACATGATAAATCCCATCCAACCCATCACTGTCCAGCAAGCCTATGATGGAATTACTCACGCACGGCGGTGAGCATCATGAAATTGGTGATGGAGGATGGTTGATGATGATGATGATGGCGACGGATTCCCCTCTCCGGAGCCCCGAACGGACTCCAGATCAGCCCTCCCGAGAGAGTTTAGGGCTTGGCGGCGGCTCCGTATCGTAAAACGCGATGAATCCTTCTCCCTGGTTTTTTCTCCCCGAAAGTGAATATATGGAGTCAGGGTTGAGGTCGGTGGAGCGCCAGGGGGCCCACGAGGTAGGGGGGCGCGCCCAGGGGGTAGGGCGCGCCCCCACCCTCGTGGACAGGTGGAGGCCCCCTAACGTGGATCTTCCTTCCAGTATTTTTTATATATTCCAAAATAATTCTCCGTTGATTTTCAGGTCATTCCGAGAACTTTTATTTCTGCACAAAAATAACACCATGGCAATTCTGCTGAAAACAGCGTCAGTCCGGGTTAGTTCCATTCAAATCATGCAAGTTAGAGTCCAAAACAAGGGCAAAAGTGTTTGGAAAAGTAGATACGACGGAGACGTATCAGCCATGCCCAATTCGGCCCCCAACCGAATATCATTAAGGCCGATACCACTCCGGAATTAGGCGAGCAGCCTCCTTCGAAAGAAGGAGGTGCGTCAAATCCACCGGCGACCTCTGTCAATCCAGAGGCGCCGGACACTTTGATGGAAGCGCTTCAGAGCGCCTCCATCATTGAGGAACATTGTACCCTTATGGGTGCGGTGGTTGAAAAGGTTTGGTCCGCTAAGAGCGGATTGAACGAGGCCTACACTAGCCTTCTAACAGGCTTTGAGGTACGTGGTGTACTATTTTTTAACTATAAAAAGAATGCATGTGTATAGTCAGTAGCCCTTGAGACTCTGTTCGGCGTTTGTTTAAGAAAGGCCGAACAGAGGATCGAATATGTTGTAGGAGATTATCATACACGTCTATTTGAACAAACAGGCTTCGAAGTTACCGGCTACCGCCCATGCCGATGAAGTGTCCGAACTAAAGCGGCCGCTGAAGCGGGCCGATGAAGAGCTTATCTGCACCAACAAACGGTTGGAGGAGAAGCAAGGTATGCGATAACTATTCGCATCTGACATGATATTTACTTGTTGTTGTGCTATATTGCTGAGTTTTATAATCATGCTCACAGCTGACACGTCCGAGGTCGAGACCCTCAAGAACACGTTGGCCGAGGCCAAAAAGGAGTTGGAGGAGGAATGAGCCGCCCGCCGAAAGCATGAGTCACGAGTGGAGGAAGTCCAGCAAGAGCTCAAGGATGCCATAAGAAAATGTGATTCTGTAGAGCGCAAGCTTTCGGATCGAGATTCCAAACTTGGTGAGGCCCTCCAAAGCATGAAGGCATCCCGGGTTGAAGCCCAAGGCGCCTGCCGGGAGATCCAAGAAGAAAAGCAGATCGCGGCGGGTAAGGCCTTTAACATGCAAAGCAAATTTGTTAGGAGGAGTTACATATTACTGACCCGTGTTCGGAGTTCTCCAGGAGCGTTTGTGGATCTACTCGGAGCATTGCCGATGCTGCGGAGTTCTTCCAAGCCGAAGAGGGGAGTTCAACGGAGAAGTTGTTCTGGTTGCAGTACCTTGCACCAGAGCATCTGGTGCCCTTCAGTGATCAGCTGAAGCAGCTGACCGAGCTGCATAGGGTGGCCGAACTAGCCATGAAGGATTTTATAGTCTGACTTAGGCCAGCCGAACCCATACCCGACAGTTACTTCGGGCTTGTGAAGCGGCTCGTCAGCGCCTGCCCCCGGCTTGATGCCATAAAGCGGTCGTCCTGTATCGAAGGTGCCCGTATGGCCTTCACCCGTGTCAAGGTGCAGTGGGCGAAGATGAACGCCGTCAAGATGGCAACTGAGGGACCGCCCGTGGGCAAAGAGCACCGCACGCCGAAGCGGTATTTTGATGAAGTCTTGGAGGGTTCCCGCATTGTAGAGGGCCAGTGTTCGAAGGACACTATTTTTAAATGAATGTACCTGTAATGCTCGTACTTTGTATTATAAAACAAGGCTTCTGTATAATGTGTTGCTTGTTTTTGCTACGTCTTGAGCTTGCGTTGGTTTTCCCCGAAGAGGAACGGATGATGCAGCAGAGTAGCGTAAGTATTTCCTTTAGTTTTTGAGAACCAAGGTATCAATCCAGTAGGAGGCCACACTCAAGTCCCTCGTACCTGCACAAAAGGATAGCTACTCGCAACCAACGCGATTAGGGGTTGTCAATCCCTTCATGGTCACATACGAGAGTGAGATCTGATAGATATAATATTTTTGGTATTTTTGGTATAAAGATGCAAAGTAAAAAGTAAAAGCAAAGTAAAAAGCAAAGCAAGATTAAAGTAATGGAGATTGATATGATGAGGATAGACCCGGGGGCCATAGGTTTCACTAGTGGCTTCTCTCAAGAGCATAAGTATTCTACGGTGGGTGAACAAATTACTGTTGAGCAATTGACAGAATTGAGCATAGTTATGAGAATATCTAGGCATGATCATGTATATAGGCATCACGTCCGTGACAAGTAGATCGAAACGATTCGGCATCTACTACTATTACTCCACTCATCGACCGCTATCCAGCATGCATCTAGAGTATTAAGTTAAAAACAGAGTAACACCTTAAGCAAGATGACATGATGTAGAGAGATAAATTCATGCAATATGAAATAAACCCCATCTTGTTATCCTTGATGGCAACGATGCAATACGTGCCTTGCTGCCCCTTCTGTCACTGGGTAAGGACACCGCAAGATCGAACCCAAAGCTAAGCACTTCTCCCATGGCAAGAACTACCAATCTAGTTGGCCAAACCAAATGGATAACTCGAAGAGACTTGCAAAGATAACCAATCATACATAAAATAATTCAGAGAAGATTCAAATATTATTCATAGATAGACTTGATCATAAACCCACAATTCATCGGTCTCAACAAACACACCGCAAAAAGAAGATTACATCGAATAGATGTCCACAAGAGAGGGGGAGAACTTTGTATTGAGATTCAAAGAGAGAGAAGAAGCCATCTAGCTACTAACTATGGACCCGAAGGTCTGAGGTAAAGTACTCACACTTCATCGGAGGGGCTATGATGATGTAGAAGCCCTCCGTGATGACGGCCCTCTTCTGGCGGAGCTCCGGAACAGGCCCCAAGATGGGATCTCATGGATACAGAAAGTTGCGGCGGTGGAATTAGGTTTTTGGATCCTGTTTTGATCTTTTGGGGGTACGTCTGTATATATATAGGAGGAAGGAGTATGTCGGTGGAGCACCGAGGGGCCCACGAGGCAGGGGGCGCGCCCTAGGGGGGCGCACCCCCACCCTCGTGACCTCCTCTTTGACCCCCTGGAGTAGGGTCCAAGTCTCCTGGATCACGTTCGGTGAGAAAATGACATTCCCGAAGATTTTATTCCGTTTGGACTCCGTTTGATATTCTATTTCTCCGAAACACAGAAATAGGCAAAAAACAGCAATTCTGGGCTGGGCCTCTGGTTAATAGGTTAGTCCCAAAAATAATATAAAAGTGGAAAATAAAGCCCAATATAGTCCAAAACAGTAGATAATATAGCATGGAGCAATCAAAAATTATAGATATGTTGGAGACGTATCAGGCATCCCCAAGCTTAATTCCTGCTCGTCCTCGAGTAGGTAAATGATAAAAAGAGAATTTTTGATGCGGAGTGCTACTTGGCATAATTTCAATGCAAATCTTCTTAATTGTGGTATGAATATTCAGATTAGAAAGATTCAAGATAAAAGTTTATATTGACATAAAAATAATAATACTTCAAGCATACTAACAACGCAATTATGTCTTCTCAAAATAACATGGCCAAAGAAAGTTATCCCTACAAAATCATATAGTCTGGCTATGCTCCATCTTCACCACACAAAGTATTTAAATCATGCACAACCCCGATGACAAGCCAAACAATTGTTTCATACTCTAACTTTTTCAAAACTTTTTCAATCTCCACGCAATACATGAGCGTGAGCCATGGATATAGCACTATAGGTGGAATAGAATGGTGGTTGTGGAGAAGACAAAAAGGAGGGGAAGATAGTCTCACATCAACTAGGCGTATCAACGGGCTATGGAGATGCCCATCAATAGATATCAATGTGAGTGAGTAGGGATTGCCATGCAACAGATGCACTAGAGCTATAAATGCATGAAAGCTCAACAAAAGAAACTAGTGGGTGTGCATCCAACTTGCTTGCTCACGAAGACCTAGGGCAATTTGAGGAAGCCCATCATTGGAATATACAAGCCAAATTCTATAATGTAAAATTCCCACTAGTATATGAAAGTGACAACATATGAGACTCTCTATATGAAGAGCATGGTGCTACTTTGAAGCACAATATATGAGACTCGCTATATCATGGTGCTACTTTGAAGCACAAGTGTGGAAAAAAAGATAGTAGCATTGCCCCTTTTTATTTATTTTCTTTTTGGGGGGGCCTTCTTTATTTTCTTTGGCCTTTCTCTTTTTTTATTGGGACAATGCTCTATTGAATGATGATCATCACACTTTTATTTATTTACAACTCAATGATTACAATTCGATTCTAAAACAAAGTATGACTCTATATGGATGCCTCCGGCGGTGTACCGGGATATGCAATGAATCAAGAGTGACAAGTATGAAAAAATTATGAACGGTGGCTTTGCCACAAATACTATGTCAACTACATGATCATGCTAGGAAATATGACAATGATGAATGTGTCATGACGAACTAGATGGTGAAAGTTGCATGGCAATATATCTCGGAATGGCTATGGAAATGCCATAATAGGTAGGTATGGTGGCTGTTTTGAGGAAGGTATACGGTAGGTGTATGATACCGGCGAAAGGTGCGCGGTATTAGAGAGGCTAGCAAAGGTGGAAGGGTGAGAGTGCGTATAATCCATGGACTCAACATTAGTCATAAAGAACTCATATACTTATTGCAAAAATCTAGATGTTATCAAAGCAAAGTATTACGCGCATGCTCCTAGGGGGATAGATTGGTAGGAAAAGACCATCGCTCGTCCCCGACCGCCACTCATAAGGAAGACAATCAATAAATAAATCATGCTCCGACTTCGTCACATAACGGTTCACCATACGTGCATGCTACGGGAATCACAAACTTTAACACAAGTATTCTTTAAATTCACAACTACTCAACTAGCATGACTTTAATATTATCACCTCCATATCTCAAAACAATTATCATGCTTCAATCTTTTCTTAGTATTCAACACACTCAAAAGAAAGTTTCACAAATCTTGAATACCAAGCATATTATTATTAAGCAAATTACCATGCTATTAAGAGACTCTCAAAATAATTTAAGTGAAGCATGAGAGATCAATAGTTTCTTTAAAACATATCCACCACCGTGCTCTAAAAGATCTAAGTGAAGCACATAGAGCAAAATTATAACGCTCAAAAGATATAATTGAAGCACATAGAGCAAAACTACTAGCTCAAAAGATATAAGTGAAGCACATAGATCAAAACTACTTAGCTCAAAAGATATAAGTGAAGCACATAGAGCAAAACTACTTAGCTCAAAAGATATAAGTGAAGCACATAGAGTATTCTATCAAATTTTAATTCATGTATGGCTCTCTCAAAGGTGTGTATAGCAAGGATGATTGTGGCAAACTAAGACACAAAGACACAAATAATACAAGACGCTCCAAGCAAAACACATATCATGTTGGTGAATAAAAATATAGCTCCAAGTAAATTACCAGTGGAAGTGGACGAAAGAGGGGATGCCTTCTGGGGCATCCCCAAGCTTTGACTTTTTCGTGTCCTTGGATTATATTGGGGGTGCCATGGGCATCCTCAAGCTTAGGCTCTTGCCACTCCTTGTTCCGTGATCCATCAAAAGAATTCACCCAAAACTTGAAAACTTCACAACACAAAACTCAAAATAGAAAACTCGTGAGCTCCGTTAGTGAAAGAAAACAAAAGACCACTTCAAGGTACTGTAATGAACTCATTCTTTATTTATATTGGTGTTAAACCTATTTTATTCCAACTTATATATGGATTATAAACTATTTTACTAGCCATAGATTCATCAAAATAAGCAAACAACACACGAAAAACAAAATCTGTCAAAAACAGAACAGTCTGTAGTAATCTGTAGCTAGCGCAAGATCTGGAATCCCAAAAATTCTAAAATAAATTGCTGGACGTGAGGAATTTATCTATTAATCATCTGCAAAAATAATTAACTAAATAGCACTCTCTAAATAAAAATGACAGCAGTTCTCGTGAGCGCTAAAGTTTCTGTTTTTTACAGCAAGTTCAACAAGACTTTCCCCAAGTCTTCCCAACGGTTCTACTTGGCACAAACACTAATTAAACACAAAAAACATGACCAAAACAGAGGCTAAATAATTTATTTATTACTAAGAAGGAGCAAAAGGCAAGGAATAAAAATAAAATTGGGTTGCCTCCCAACAAGCGCTATCGTTTAACGCCCCTAGCTAGGCATAAAAGCGAGGATAGATCTAGGTATTGCCATAGTAATAAGATAGATCGGTGAAGCTCATTTCATATTCTCTACGTTCAGCAGCAAGTTTTCTTTGAGGCAAGCAAAAGTTATCAAAAGGGCTAAATTTACTAGGACAGAAGTCCCCAAGCTCAATTTTAGGAGGTATAGGTTCCTCTTTCGGCCCTTCGTAATGTACAACCAATTCATCATTATAAGCATTCTTTTGACAGAACTTTGTGAGCCTAGACTCAAGAGAGTATCCTAGCTCATTATTTCGAATAGCCAAATCATCATTAAGTTCAGAGATTCTATTAATTAAAATATTGGTTGGCACCTTTTTTCTGAGGTTTTCATTAAAAGCAACATAGTCAGGAGATTGAAGACGCATAATTTCTTCTTGATCGAAGAGGATAGATTCTATGGGAGGACGACCAGCATCCACCCTATAGTGCGCAAAGATTTCTTTGGCTTCTTTTATTATAAATCTAAATTCATGAGCCAAAAAGATAGTAGCGGCACGCTTAACAGAGGAATGCTCGATATTAGAAAATTCTAGGAAAACTCTTTGTATAGAAGGGTGCATATGCATAAATTGCCTTTCAAGTTCAACGATAAGCATGGCAATAGCGTCCGCAAGACTACTAGTTCTATGGAGAATAGAACCGCCCATAGAGGGCAAAGCACCGGCACAAGTGAACAAATCTTGAATAACTCATTTTCCAATAATATTACCACTATCGATTCGAAATCTTTTTGTATGGTAGGTAGGGGGTTCTTCAGCAGGAGCATCAGAATTTTCCATGATATTGTTATCACCCATATTGGCGATAACTTCCCCAATTTCAGACATAACGACAAGCAAGCAAACTAGCAAACAAAAATCAAGCGGGCAAAAAGAGGCAAATAGAGAGGGATTATAGAGAGAGAGGGCGAATAAAACGGCAAGGGTGAATTGGGGGGGAGAGGAAAACGAGAGGCAAATGGCAAATAATGTAATGTGAGAGATAGGGATTGCGATGGGTACTTGGTATGTTGACTTTTTGCGTAGACTCCCCGGCAACGGCGCCCGAAATCCTTCTTGCTACGTCTTGAGCTTGCGTTGGTTTTCCCCGAAGAGGAAGGATGATGCAGCAGAGTAGCATAAGTATTTCCCTTAGTTTTTGAGAACCAAGGTATCAATCTAGTAGGAGCCCACGCTCAAGTCCCTCGTACTTGCACAAAGCGATAGCTACTCGCAACCAACGCGATTAGGGGTTGTCAAGCCCTTCACGGTCACTTACTAGAGTGAGATCTGATAGATAGAATATTTTTGGTATTTTTGATATAAAGATGCAAAGTAAAAAGTAAAAGCAAAGTAAATAGCAAAACAATATAAAAGTGATAGAGATTGATATGATGAGAATAGACCCGGGGGCCATAGGTTTCACTAGTGGCTTCTCTCAAGAGCATAAGTATTCTACGGTGGGTGAACAAATTACTGTTGAGCAATTGACAGAATTGAGCATAGTTATGAGAATATCTAGGCATGATCATGTATATAGGCATCACGTCCGTGACAAGTAGATCGAAACGATTCGACATCTACTACTATTACTCCACTCATCGACCGCTATCCAGCATGCATCTAGAGTATTAAGTTAAAAACAGAGTAACACCTTAAGCAAGATGACATGATGTAGAGAGATAAATTCATGCAATATGAAATAAACCCCATCTTGTTATCCTTGATGGCAACGATGCAATACGTGCCTTGCTGCCCCTTCTGTCACTTGGTAAGGACACCGCAAGATCGAACCCAAAGCTAAGCACTTCTCCCATGGCAAGAACTACCAATCTAGTTGGCCAAACCAAACGGATAATTCGAAGAGACTTGCAAAGATAACCAATCATACATAAAAGAATTCAGAGAAGATTCAAATATTATTCATAGATAGACTTGATCATAAACCCACAACTCATCGGTCTCAACAAACACACCGCAAAAAGAAGATTACATCGAATAGATGTCCACAAGAGAGGGGGAGAACTTTGTATTGAGATTCAAAGAGAGAGAAGAAGCCATCTAGCTACTAACTATGGACCCGAAGGTCTGAGGTAAACTACTCACACTTCATCGGAGGGGCTATGATGACGTCCCTCTTCCGGCGGAGCTCCGGAACAGGCCCCAAGATGGGATCTCATGGGTACAGAAAGTTGCGGCGGTGGAATTAGGTTTTTGGCTCCTGTTCTGATCGTTTGGGGGTACATGTGTATATATAGGAGGAAGGAGTACGTCGGTGGAGCACTGAGGGGCCCACGAGGCAGGGGGCGCCCCCCCCCCCCACCCTCGTGACCTCCTCTTTGACCCCCTGGAGTAGGGTCCAAGTCTCCTGGATCACGTTCGGTGAGAAAATCACGTTCCCGAAGATTTTATTCCGTTTGGACTCCATTTGATATTTTGTTTCTCCGAAACACTGAAATATGCAAAAAACAGCAATTTTGGGCTGGGCCTCCGGTTAATAGGTTAGTCCCAAAAATAATATAAAAGTGGAAACTAAAGCCCAATATAGTCCAAAACAGTAGATAATATAGCATGGAGCAATCAAAAATTATAGATACGTTGGAGACGTATCAGTTTTACTTTAAAATCCTTTCCTCCTGTGCGGCCGTTTACGGTATCTGAGAGTTGGCCAGTCGTCAGCTTCAGTGTCACATCCTAGCTAGTCATGCATTAGAGTGTTGCATCATGTCTACCTTTCATCAGTAACTTGAATTGGGGAAGACAGAACCCCCAGCACCCCCTCTGGAATCAACTAAGGTTTACTAAAATATTTTCAATGAACCTGAAATGCCCTTCTAAAAAGTTCACCCTCTTTGTCTTGGGTTAGAACCTCTGGCAAAATTGGTGCACAATTTTCTAGGTCAAAAGAAGGTCATTGAATTAAATCATATGTAATTTGCATTTGGGCATTTGAATGCTAGTAAATATTTTAAATGCTCAAATAATTCTGAAGATAAGTATGGGCTGTTGGACATATTCTAAACAGAGCCTCTGATTATTTTCAGGAATTTTAGAAGTGCTTAGCTATTATTAATAAAGCCACAAACCTACAGAAAAATAAAAAACATGAATTAAAAAAAAGAGGGAGAGAACTTACCTGGCGCCCACCCAGCAGGCCCACCTGCCGGCCCAGCCCAGCCAACGCTCCAGCGAGCTGCTTGGCTTGGCCAGGCAGGCAGGCAGCTGCTCGACGCCGGCACCAGGGCATGCCACGCAGCTGCCCGCCGCCCTGCTTCCTCCCCTCGCCGCTCTGCTGGCCTGGAAGACCTCCACGTCGCGCACCGAACCCCCTGGACACGTCCATTCCCCCCTGCCTCTCTCCCTCGCTCCCCTCCGCCATGGCCGACGCAGCCGCCGCCGTTCCGCCGCCGTAACCGTGCCCACCGTCATCAACGCGCCGCTCCACCGTGTCCTGAAGCTTCGCCACTCCCTCCTCGACCGTCCCACCGAGCCACGCTCCGCCGGAGGCCCCCGAGCGTCTTCACCGAGCTCGTCTTCAACCTCCGGCCGGCCAGATCGCCTCTGGCGCCCCGCTTGCTTCGGCTTGTCTCCGACCTCGCCGTCAACTCCATCGCAACCGTCGTGAGCTTAGCCACCTCCCTATCCTCTCCGCTCTCCTTCTCGTGCACCACAGCGAGCACACGGAGTTCACCCGCACGCGCCGCCGCGGAGCTCGTCGTCGATG
The DNA here is from genome assembly GCF_003073215.2 of Triticum urartu. Taxonomy (NCBI): domain Eukaryota; kingdom Viridiplantae; phylum Streptophyta; class Magnoliopsida; order Poales; family Poaceae; genus Triticum; species Triticum urartu. The sequence goes on from NC_053028.1 coordinate 129,042,325, forward strand.
AGGCTCCGGCCATGCCACGGCCACGCCACTTAGTCCACTAACTTCACCACATCCCCAAGAGCACAACGCACCATGCCCGTGCCTCGCCTTGCCTCCTAGCGACGGGTCCGAGCTCACCCGAGCTCCGGCCGCCGCCAAACTCGTCGTCGGCGCCGTTTCCAGCGACCCCAAGCCCAACCACCCGCACCACCCGCCGCGGCTCGCTCCCAGCTATCCATAGAGCCAAACGGCGCCCCGAACGGTGCCTTGTAGGTGAAACCCGCACCTGCACCGCCGCATTTGGCCTCGCCGGCGGCTAAACGCCAGCGAGTTGACCCCGCTGACCCCGTTGGACCACGGGTGGGCCCAGTTTGACCCCCTGGGTCAATGACAGGTAGGGCCCAGCCCTGCTGACTAATTAGGATTAGTATTAACTAATATCTAGTTAAACTAATAATACTGACACGCGGGACCCACTGTCAGGTTTGACCTGGATCGTCCCCATTGACCACTGACGTCACCCTAACACACTACTGACGCAATAACTAATTTCTGGATTTATTTTTATACAGAAAATTCCAGAAATTGTTGTAAACTTCAAAAATTCATAGAAATTATTCTGTAACTCCAAATGCAAAGATTTATCTATGAATTTTGATCAGAAAAATTCAATCTATCCATTGGTAATGGTTTCATGCATGACAGAACAAGTTAACCTTGCTATTTAAGCAAAATAAGATAATGCACTAAAATGGCTATGTTAAATGAACTAACATTTGAATCTTTGATTCAAATGAGTTCATTCCTTTCTGTTTTAGCTTGCATTAGGCCGAGACACATTCATATTGCCATGTCATAGCATGCATCATATTGTTGCATATCGTCATGTGTTGATTATGTTCGGTGTGTTTTTCGTGGTAGGTTCTGTCTCCAAGGATAACCCCGAATATCCGTCTGAAGGGCAGTACCCTACTACCACTACATCAGGCAAGCAGCCCCAATTATCATATCGATACAATCCTATGTTCTCGCCTCTGCTCTCATTTACTGCATTAAGACAACATCGTTTCAAACTGCTGTGTGCTACGGTAGTTGAACCCTTATCCTCTGCATGACCTGTCATTGCCCCAGTAACTAGATGAAAACCCACTAGCATGTGTAGGAGTTGATTGAGCCATGTTTGTGTTTCCTACCTTGCTATGCCTGCTATGCTTAGAGTTGTGTCAGGTCTGGTTCATCTGGGTGATGGGCTAGAGTGAAATGATTATGTTGGTAAGGTGAGGAATGTGTTAAACATGACTTGGTAAAGGTATCGATGAGAGGCCATGTAGGAGTACATGGTGGGTTGTTTCATTGAGGCCGTCCCTAAGAACTGAGATCTGTATGTGTGATTTAAGATTCAGTTACTACCATACATTGGGCCCGAAACCAATGGACCCTATCGGCTTCTTAATCACCCTAGTACTCTGTCTAGGAGTTGCAAATAGTTTCTGGTGTTTATAGGTTATGTGTTGGTGGCCGTGCGTAGTGCTGACCCTAGGGGTGGGCTATGTTGCGGTAGATACACCGTGGCCGGGTATGCCGGGCGCCCGTTTGGCGTCTCGGGACCCTGTTCACATCGTTCGGGGCTGTATGTGGAAACCTCGGCCGGACTCCCTGCGGATGGAACCTGGATAGGCGATAAACCTGGACTAGAGACTTGAGTGTTTAGGTAGGCCGTGGCCGACACCCTCATTGGGCTTTCGCTTGAAGGTTGCCTTGTACATGTCGTGTAAACGGCGGTAAGTGGTGAGAGCGTGTATGAAGAAGTACACCCCTATAGGGTTAACATCATCTATTTGAATAGCCGCATCCGTGGTAAAGGACTACTTGGTTGCCTATACAGTTCATAGACACATTAATGGTTACCACTAAAAGACTCAAGATAAGTGTGAGTATCGAGGATGGCCCTCTCGTAGGATGACGAGGGAGGATCCCCGGTGGAGTATTGTGTTGGTGAGTAGTGGACTCGTGTGCGAAAAACTATTTTACTAGTGGTGTCCCGTAGGATAGCTTAGCCAAGAGTCAAAGCTGGCTTGCTGCAATAACTCCACCACCTTCTTGAGAACGAGCATGTATAGTAGGTTCTGATGTAAGACTTGCTGAGTACCTTTGTACTCATGTTTGCTTATTTACTGTTTTTAGACAACAACACCGCCCTCTCCGATGGGTTTTATGTAGATCTCGACATCGATGAGTGACTTGCCACCCAGGTGGTGATCCTGGCCATGGAGGGCCCTATGTAGATAGACAGGCTTCGAGAAGCCTTCTTCTTTCTAGTGTCTATACTCAGACTATTTGCTTCCGCATGTGCTTGTATGCTTGTATGACTTGAGTGTCGGGTCATGTGACCCCTACCTGTATGAACATGTTATGTATGGCTCTCTGGAGCCTTTAAATAAAGTACTTGAGTTGTAGAGTTTTGTTGTGATGCCATGTTGTATTTGCACATATCGAGCATATTGTGTGTATGATTGAAATGCTTGGAATGTGTGGGATCCGACAATCTAGTTGTTTATCCTTGGCAGCCTTTCTTATGGGGAAATGTAGTCTAGTGCTCCTCGAGCCATAGTAGTCCGCTACAGCCCGGTTCACCTGAGTCCTTCTAGCCCAGGACTACTGCTCAGGACACTTGACTGGCCGGCATGTGTTTCACTTCGTTCCTATGTCTGTCCCTTCGGGGAAATGTCACGCGGTGACATCCGGAGTCCTGCCTAGCCTGCTACAGCCCGGGTTCCCCGGAGTCCTGTTAGCCCAGTGCTACAGCCCGGATTCACTCGTTGATGACCGACATGCTCAATGTGATTCATGTATGCATGTCTCCATAGGTCTGTGCGGCTTTAGGTTCATGACTAGCCATGTCGGCCCGGGTTCTCTGTCATATGGATCCTAGCGACATTATCATATACGTGAGCCAAAAGGCGCAAATGGTCCCGGGCCATGGTAAGGCGACACCCGTGGGGATACCGTGCGTGAGGCCGCAATGTGATATGAGGTGTTACCGGCTAGATCGATGTGATTTGGATTCGGGGTCCTGACAGCGTTGGCATCAGAGCCGGACTGCCTGTAGGTTCGTTGAGCCAAACTGGTCGATGTCGAGTCTAGAAATGCTTTAGTTATATGTAGGGGAATTGATTGTGGGAGGGAACATAAGGCTCTTTTACTCCTTTACCTTATGCCCTCTGATCTGTGTCATTCTCTTCTCTTTCTACGTGGGTTAAGGACTAGGCTCTCTTCTTCTGTTAGGTTCACGTGTTACTAATCCGTAGTAGCTTATAGGATTGTTGTTACAAGCCTCAGTACAGTTTCTACTACTTTTAGTATGTTGCCAGTTGAATCAGAACCCTGATATGATGTTGTTGAGTGGTATTGCAAACTGTTGTGGATGTCTCAAATCTTTTTCTGAGCATTTACAGCCGTTATGCTGTCCAATTTTCCCTAGAAATTCTAATGTCTTTGCATTGTGGTTGTGCTTTCAGATGGCCACTCGTGCTCAAAACCAAGTGGTTCGCCTGACCCGGTCATACTGCTATGTTAGTCCGGGTAATGATCGAGATGGGTTACCGTTGGTATCCCGAATACACCGTCGAAGAGCAATTCTGAGACTTTAATCAAAGCCAATATTTCTGCACCGTCAGGATATTTCCTTCTTATCCTGGATCTACCGAGCCCCTCCACTGTTCCTATGGACTCGGGGTTACTGTTGAGATGGCTGTGCAGGATGCTGCCTATTCCATGATGACCATCATGCGAGTCGGGACTGGCCTGCTTCAGAACACCGACTTCCGTTATATGCTAGCTTCACTGCCTATTCCAGGCTATCTATGTTGACTCCACACGTGAGGACTCACTAACTCGCACCACTGCCGAGATGCTCGAGGATAAGGACCGAGAGAATCGGGCCTTGAGACTGGAGCTTTTCAACACCCGTGCTGATCATTGGGCCACTTTGACTCGGTTTGCACCTGCTGTGCAAGCTGGATGTATGGATACAAGGGATCTGTATCCCGTGAGATCGGCTCTGCCAGACATGGTGGATTGGCGTGATGTGGGAGGCATCACCCCACCCCGTGGTCCCCGCAGGCCACCGTTTGTTGGTCCAAGACCTCATCCTAGCCCCTATGGTCCACAAGCTCCTCAGGACCGTCTGTTCCCGGATGATCACGTTGAACTTCCAGGCTATGGAGGTGACTTCTATGAGGACTACTACGGAGCTGTCTGAGTTAGTAATAGTATCACTAGTATTGTAATAGTTGTATTTCCACTGTCCTACATGACTTGTGGAATATGACCTAGTGTGTAATCAATTCCGTAGGTGTAGAAAAATAATGTATAGGAGCTTGGAATGCCTCCGATGAGATGTAACGTCTTTCATCATAGTTGTACTGTAGCTTGGGCTTGTACTAAACTATGTATGGTGTGTATGACCGTTGGTATATATATGGCAGTTCTATATTACCATGTCATACGGATGAACATCTCTGCATTCCATGTTATCCATTACATTCTGCACTTCCTTGCTAAGTTGTGCCATCCTTATCTAAACCGTTGTCTTGTTTTCTCCTAGGATGGTTAACACCCGCAGCAACCCTACTGCCCCGGAGCAGGGGGAAGCCAGTGCAGTTAGGGGTGAAAATCTGCCTCACCCGCCTTCTCTGGCCGAAGTGATGCTGGAGGTGGAAAGAAACAAGCGTGAGACTAACCGCTTGCTGGAGCGGATTGAGCAGAACACTGCAGGCCATCAGCGAAATGACTTGGTGTCAACCAATGACTTCATCAAGTTGTACCCACCAAAGTTTAACCATTCTGTCGAGCCCCTCGATGCGGATGACTGGCTTCGCAGCATCACCCACAAGCTACGTTCTGCCAACGTAGCCGAAGCTGATAAGGTTACTTATGTTGCCTATCACCTCAAAGGCCCTGCTAGCCTTTGGTGGGAAAATTTTGAAGCTATGCGCCCGGTCGGCCAAATCACTACTTGGGCTGAATTCAGTGAGGCTTTCCGTGAGCATCACATCCTGAAAGGTCTCATAGATCGCAAGAGGGAAGAGTTCTGCAATTTCACCCAAGGAAGACTGACTGTGGATGCATATAGTCGTGAATTTGGGAATCTGGCACGATATGCTCCTGAAGAGGTATCCACCGACGCTAAGAAGCAGGCAAGGTTCCGCAAGGGACTTAGCCCTGAGCTTCACCGTGATCTTCGTCTGCACAAGTGCACCTCCTTTCAGAAGTTGGTCAATAAAGCCATCAGTGCTGAGACAGGCCAGTCTGACTATGACGCTTCATGCAAGCACTCTCGTGATTTTGGCTCTTCATCCGGCTCTGGATCTCAGAAGCGCCGGGTGTGGATTCCAAGCACGGCGCTGCCACCTAGGTTCATTCCGAGGCATCCTTTGAGGCGCCTCGTCCCAACCAGCAGTTTGCACCGTCCAAGCCCTATGGTGGCCCCACTGCTAATGCTGCTCCATGCCCCAATGTTGTGACATGTTTCAAGTGTGGAGAGCCGGGTCACTATAGTCGAGAGTGTCCCCAAAACAACAACCCCAATCAGTCTGGAAAGTCCGTTGGTCGTGGTAAGCCAGCGGGAAAGACATTCTACGCCAAGCCGGTCACCACTACGCGTGGCCATGTCAACTATGTCTCAGCCGAGGAGGCTCATGAGGATCCTAACGTCGTCCTTGGTACGCTCCTTGTTAATTGCCATCCGGCATCTGTTCTTTTCGATACTGGAGCATCTCATTCATTCATATCTGAGAGCTATGCTCGATTGCATAACACAACATTCTATGACATGCCCACTACCATGGAAATTCAAACCCCTGGCTCTAGATGGCAAACTTCTAGAGTAAGCCATGGGAATGAAATTATTGTCGATAGACTTGTCTTCCTTGCATCTTTAATAGCTCTCAAGTCCTCGGACATAAACATCATCTTGGGTATGGACTGGATGTCAGCTCATTACGCTAAGATTGATTGTGCCACTAGAACCATTCAACTTACTCACCCATCGGGCAAGACAGTCAATGTCTTAACTAGAGTGGCCAAGCGCCAGCTTTACTCCCTAAATGCCAACCCCCTTCCAGACCTTGAAGATATTCCGGTAGTCCGGGACTTTCCGGATGTCTTTCCAGAAGAACTGCCAGGTGTTCCACCTGACAGGGATGTTGAGTTTGTAATAGACCTTGTTCCAGGAACCGTCTCAATTTCTAAAAGACCCTATAAGATGGCACCCTTAGAACTAGCCGAGCTTAAGAACCAACTCGATGAGTCCTTGAAAAAGGGTTTCATCTATCCTAGTTCCTCTCCTTGGGCTTGCCCCGTCCTCTTCGTCAAGAAGAAGGATGGAACGGATCGGATGGTTGTAGATTACCGACCTGTCAACTTGGTCACTATCAAGAACAAGTATTCGCTTCCCAGGATCAACGATCTGTATGACCAGCTCGCTGGATCCTCGGTCTTATCCAAGATGGATTTGAGGTTGGGCTACCATCAAATCAAAATCAGAAACGGGGACATTCCCAAAACGGCCTTTGTTACTCGTTATGGCCAATACGAGTACACCGTTATGTCCTTCGGTTTAACCAATGCCCCAGCCACCTTCTCTCGATTAATGAACTCGGTCTTCATGGAGTATTTGGATAAATTCATCGTAGTATATCTCGATGACATACTCATCTACTCCAAGAATGAAGAGGGACATGCCGAACATCTAAGGCTGGTGTCGGGGATATACCCCGTGGCGTAAACCGGCCGGAAGTATAACCCGGTCGGACTGGACGACTCACTGGTAACCCGCCCGGAGCTTGGCGGTTCACGGGCTACCCACCCGGTCTTGGTGGTTCATTAGTAACCCGGCGGGCGGGTCACATGGATGACGAGGCCCATGGCCCAGAAGGCCGGTTCACGTTTAAGGGTGGGCCGGTTTATGAGGAAAGCACAAGGAATATTCCCTTACAAAGGAAGCAAGACTAGGACTCCACTTGTAATAGAGTAATCCTAATCCAACTAGGACTAGTCATGTAAACCGCCCCTTCAACATATATAAGGAGGGGCAGGGCTCCCCAAAGAGGGAGAAGCTACAAGCAAGAAACAATCTCTGGGGCTAGACACAAAGAGCCGGTTTACGGCGTCTCCCTCGTGATGATAATGAGATCTAGCCACAAACAGCATGTAGGGCTATTCCGGATGATGTTTCCTGGGGCCCGAAGTTGTCTAAATCCTTGTCTTGTGTGTTGATCCGCCCTGCGTCTCTCGTCCCACTCAACACCTCTCAAGCTACCACATAGATGCGTTGGCCTCGCGACTAAGTCCTGACACTAAGGACATCTGCCGTGACAAATCCACGACAGTTGGCGCCCACCGTGGGGCCTGCGCACGGTGGTGTTGAGTTCTTGGAGGGATCTCTTCTCAGGATCGAGAGGTTCGCAATTTTTCGGACGAAGAGAAGATGGTTTGGAAGAATCTGCATCATTGCTGAACAATCGAGCGGTGTGAGCAAAATTGGGGCGAGAATTAAGGCCGCGACACCGATTCCAAGCAGAAGTCCAGGTCATCGAATCCAAGATTGGCATAATACCAAACTGGCTGTAGCGTAATCGCGGCCTTGAGTTTGTACTAATCCGCCGAAGACCGAGTCACCTTGCTCTGCCTCCGGTTTGACTTCACCGCACCTACAAACCGCTGTCATTTTTTAGTCTGACGACCGGAAGACTACAAATCAATTGACAAGTATGTCTGTATGAGCAAGCACGTATCAATCAGACAAATACTACTTGTCATATCAAGTAAAAAGATTAGGCTGGGCGACTATTCTCTCAATGGCCAGAGCCATGTTCGATCTGCTTGCAAGATCTAAATCGAAGAAAAGTCAAAGTTGAAAAAAAAGGAGGGAGCCACTACGAGAAGGAAGCACGAACATGGACTCCTCGAACCGGCGACGACTCAGAAGCAGAGATGGGCGCGGGCTCTGCTGCTGTTGTGCTGCGGCCGCGTTTCGCAGGCACCTTCCCACCTCCGTCGACCGCCGCCGCGCCCGTCTTGAACTGCCACACCTCAACCCACTGTTGTGGTGTGAGCCGCCTCTGTCATGGCCTGCTCGCCTGCAAAACCGCCGGCAGCACCGCCATGGGTTGCCTTAGCTTCGAGCCGCCACTATACTCGCCTCGCCACCTCTGTCACGGTCATCTCTGAGCCGCGTCGGATCGTTTCTGTTGCTGCTGTGCTTTCCCAGTACACCTCTACTCTGGGCCGGACCTGCACCCTTGAGTCGCCGCGATCTCCCTTTGCCTCTGGGCTGAGCAGCCTATTCGCTATGGTCCGCTACGGCCCGCGCCGCCTTCGGCGACCCGTTAAGGCGCCTGCCATGCCGTCCGCCTCCACGGTCTCCGCGGTCTCCACTCGCCTTTGGGCCGCTGTCGCCGGCTCGCCCCCGGCGCCTTTCTGCTGCAGCTCTGCCGTGGCCGGCAGGTCTCAGCCGCCGTGGCATTTTTTTCCTTTGCCAGTGAAATTTCCACAGCCGGACTCGCCTCCAATACCGGAACAGATCCTGCCTCGCGCCGTCACGCCCGCTGCTGTTTAAAACAAAGAGCAACAGTTCAGCTTGCAGCATCAGTGCGTGGTCGATTAAAGAGCTGGTGATCAAATTTGGATTCGAAGGTTTTGAAAGGGCCTTTTATGCTACCAAGAGGAAATCACTTGGTCAGATTGCTATCAGTACTAGTCCAGCATCAGTACAACTATTACATCTACTCGGGATAGCCTACGGGTGTGGACACCAGCAAAGGGCAGAGGACCAAGGAATTTGGCTGAGTAAAAAACAACAAAGGCCGAATATTTTAATGGCCAAGGGAACTTGGAAACAGGGTCTGCGTACGGAGCTTTCGCCTATATAAATCAGGTGATATTTGTCCTATATATCTCTTGCTAAGTGCATGATGATTTTTTTGGAACAAACAACTACTCTGCCCTGCTGTGTGTTTTGTACGCAGGACAACTGTGTTTATACCGCGGGTATGGAGCACGAGTTGGCAACATTCTGTACCAGCGTTTGTCTGTGTTATACTGCCCGAGGAACGAACGTGCGCAAACCGCCGCTCCTAACACGGGTTACAATGAGCCGCCGGGGCCGCATTGGGCCGCCTCTACCATGTTGAGCCGCCGGGGCTATGTTGAGCCACCGGTCTGCCTCAGCCGCCTCCGTCGCGATCATCCATTGTCCGAACAAAAAACATCAGGTGATATCCGTCCGGTTTGTTTTCATAGCACATATTAATTTTTGTGTGAACAATTACTTTGGCATGTGATATTTCTTGACGCAGGACAATTTTTCATTACAAATGAGGCGTTATATTACGGGCACGGAGCACGCGCTAGCAACGTTCTGCACCGGTGTTTCATCCGTATCATACCACCCGGTGAATGAACGTGCGCAAGTCGCCGTCCCTGTGGCCCGGTTTACATCAGCTTGCCGGGACCGCTCCCGTGGTTAACTCACCCGTCCGTGCCGGTTTATGACACCGGTGCCAATTTTCCCAGTCCGCACTGGCTTACAATGTCGCGGCCGACTCATCTGTCCGAGCTATCTCTGATGCTGCGGTTGTCTTTGTCGTCCGTTTCTCGCGGCCTGGTCTACATCAACATACCGGGCCGCACCTGTCTGCACGATCTGTTTATTGAGTATGAGAAAGTCACAGTTTGGGTAGCCCGGTTTTTCTTTCAAACAAAATGGAGGCAAATCATCATATACTATCAACCGCCATCTGCACTGGATGGCTCAATGGGCAGGCGCACAAGTCACCGCCACTATAGTTTGGTTAACTTCAAATCGCCAGTTGGAAGGAACCATTGGCCGAGTTGCTGACACGGCTTATACGGGATCATTTATAACCCGCCGCCGTCACCTCAACCTTCTGTGGATTCACATCGTGCTATCAACATCAATGATATACAAGTTATGCCGGTTTATATCACGGTCAAATATGGAGAGTCTCAAGCCAATTCCTCAAGTCACCTTTGAGACTCGGGGGCTACGATGACATGACTCAGCAATTCTTGCCAGTTTCAGTCGGTTTAAGAACCCCAGGACGATGGAGGGAAAGATAACCCGGTCCCGGAGGCTACTGTTATATTGATGAAAGTTTAAAGGCCGTCAGAAACTTTCCGGCTTAGAAAGTATATGACAGTTACAAAATCCCGGCTCAATGAAGAAGATCCGGGTTATCAGAAAGGATTCCGGTTTAAAATCCGGCTCAAGGGAAGTCAGTCTCACTGAAGCTCTCAAATATCCGGTTTACAATCCGATTCAAGGGAAATCTGTTCTCCCACAAAGCCCTGAAGCGCTCAAATCCGGTTTAACAATGTTCGGTTCAAAAAAGGATTAACTTCTCGCAAGATCGAGTTTAAAGGCCGTCAGAAAATTTCCGGCTGAAAATGAAGATTCCGGTTTAAAATCTGGTTCAAGGGAAAGATGTCTCCCACGAAGCTTTGAAGCTCTCAATATCCGGTTTAACATCCGGTTCAAGAAGGATTTATCTCTTGCAAAAAGTTAAGGGGTGCCAAAGAGGACCTGCTGCCATGATGCGCGGTTCAAACATGGGTATCATGCCTATTGGCTTATCATATTATTGATCACTTGGGGGCTTGGTCGTATCCGAACCATAGCTACACCTCTTGATCGGCTCAATGCCACAGCATCACTTGGGGGCTTTGGTCGTATCCGAACCATAGTCACACCTCTTGATCGGCGTAATGCCACAGCATCACTTGGGGACTTGGTCAAGTCTGAACCATAGTCACGCCTCTTGATCAGCCTAGTGCCACAGCATCACTTGGGGACTTGGTCACGTCTGAACCAGTCACGCCTCTTGATCGGCCTAAGGCCACAGAATCACTTGGGGGCTTGGTCGAACCCGAACCATTGCCACGCCTCTTGATCGGCATAATGCCACTGTTTCATTTGGGGACCTGGCTGACTTGAACCATAGCTACGCCTATCGGGGGCTTGGTCGTGTCCGACCATGGTAATGCCTCTTGATCGGCTTAAAGCCTCATTTGCAAATGATTTATCTTTGCCTTTGCTTGAATTCTGTTCTTTTTTGCTAAATACCTTTTACTTCTGTTGCATTTTTAAAACCGACATTGTTAATCCGGTTCGACTGTCAATTACAAATTGGCGGAACACGGTCAAATCTTAATCCGGAGACTATCTACCCGGTTTGATTTTATGTTACCATCTTATTATGGAGTAAACCGGTGTTCATTAACCCGGCTTGACTTTCAACTACAAGTTGTCAGTACATGACCAATTATAATCCGGCGATTATTAACCCGGTCTGGTTCGACTACAAGCCGCCAGTATTATATATGGATAATCCGGTGTCTATCATAACCCGGTACAGTTTTATCATAAACTGGCACAGTATGGAAAGAGTTATCAGTACTCAAGATTGGGATTATCACCCTTACTACAAAAAAGTTGGTAAACCAATGATGTGATTCAATGTCACAGGTATGATATATTTCATATTTGATTACTCTTAAGTGCAGCCTTGGTTATAAACCCAGGTTATATGTTGGGCATTATGACCCGTCCGGCGGTAACCCGCTAGGACACTTTAAACTTGTTGTATGCAGAAACAGGTTGAATAAAGCATGATTATAAGTCACCGGTGTTTATTAAACCGGCCTGGCTTTCGACTATATGTCGCCAGTATGATGATAAATTATCCAGTGTTTATTAAACCGGCCTGGCTTTAAGACGATAAATCGCCAGTCTATGATGAGAAATTGTCTGGTGTTTATTAAACCGTTCTGGCTTTGGACTATAAGTCGCCAGTATATATTTGGATTGCGCCATTAGAATCATGCACTTATAAATCATTGGGTTATATTATTCAAATAGCCAAACTTGGCTGAATTTTTATTATGATATTGAATGAATAAGGTTTTCATATCGGATTATATTATCTTGAATAGCTAACGTGGCTGGATTTTATTATGGTTATTAATAACTAGTATTATTGAGGTTTTCAAAGTCACTTTAGCGCAATGGCTATTATTTTATCAAAGGATATGATTTATTCTACAATGGAAGTAATAGTCCCGAGTCGCTGCAGGCTTACGACCCAGCATTTGGGGGCTACATTATTCAAATTAAGATTACATGCAAGTCTCATGTCGCTGCAAGCATGCACCATGACACTTGGGGGCTAATGCAAAGTCATTTTCATTTGCCTTATTGAAGACCCGACTCATCATATCATAATGAGCCGGCCCTTGGGGGCTACACATCGCTGCTCAAGTCTACATCATCATATTTATAAAGTCCCTGCTCATTATTGCATAATGACCCGGCCCTTGGGGGCTACATTGGTTGAAATTTTATGGGCATCAGTCAATTACAAGTCCCAGGTTGCTGCAAGCATGACAACCCGGCACTTGGGGGCTACATAATATGGAGTATTCAGTTTTTACTAGTGACTAGGATGAACAACATGGATTTCTTTGAAAGTGGCAGTATTTATATTGAAGCAAGTCTTAAGCCATCACTTTGTTCTGCTCAAGACTTGGGGGCTACAAGTATTATATTATTATCAGAGAAATATTTTCAAAATTCTTTGTTTTGAGCAAACCAGATTGACCCGGCGTCACCAATTATTATGACCCTGTGTCTGCAACCCGGCATCATCAATAATCATGAACCGGCGTTGGCAACAATCATGAACCGGTGTTAGCCACAATCATGACCCGGAATTATCAGTTTTTATAACCCGGTAATTTTGGTAATATTCAACCGGCAAGTTTTACATCTTCAAACCGGCCGGATATCAGATGAGTATTTCAAGACCAAAATTTCTTAAGCCGGCGCTTTGGAAGCCGACTCAAGTGGATTATTCTTCACAATATTTCTCTGTGAGAAACCAATGTCAGCAAATTGAGTATGACGCTGGCTTATTGACCTCGATTTTCTAGAAGGAGGAAATGGCAAGGACTTAAGGATGATCAGGTGTCGGTTCACAAGAATTCTTAACCCGGAGCACAACCTGTCAAGTTTGTTCTTGTGTTTATTTTACAGGATCAGTTTAACATGGATAAATCCAAATTAAACTAGGGGCTAATGTCGGGGATATACCCCGTGGCGTAAACCGGCCGGAAGTATAACCCGGTCGGACTGGACGACTCACTGGTAACCCGCCCGGAGCTTGGCAGTTCACGGGCTACCCGCACGGTCTTGGCGGTTCATTAGTAACCCGGCGGGCGGGTCAGATGGATGACGAGGCCCATGGCCCAGAAGGACGGTTCACGTTTAAGGGTGGGCCAGTTTATGAGGAAAGCACAAGGAATATTCCCTTACAAAGGAAGCAAGACTAGGACTCCACTTGTAATAGAGTAATCCTAATCCAACTAGGACTAGTCATGTAAACCGCCCCTTCAACATATATAAGGAGGGGCTGGGCTCCGCAAAGAGGGAGAAGCTACAAGCAAGAAACAATCTCTAGGGCTAGACACAAAGAGCCGGTTTACGGCGTCTCCCTCGTGATGATAATGAGATCTAGCCACAAACAGCATGTAGGGCTATTCCGGATGATGTTTCCCGGGGCCCGAAGATGTCTAAATCCTTGTCTTGTGTGTTGATCCGCCCTGCGTCTCTCATCCCACTCAACCCCTCTCAAGCTACCACATAGATGCGTTGGCCTCGCGACTAAGTCCTGACACTAAGGACATCTACCGTGACAAATCCACGACAGCTGGTATTGACGAAACTTCGAGAGCATCGCCTTTATGCCAAATTCTCCAAGTGTGAATTTTGGTTGCCAGAAGTGACCTATCTAGGCCATGTAATCTCTGGTAAGGGTATTGCTGTCAATCTCGAGCAAGTTCAAGTCATCCTTGATTGGACTCCACCTGAGACGGTCAAGCAAGTTCGGAGCTTCCTTGGCTTAGCGAGCTACTGCCGCCGCTTCGTCGAGAATTTCTCCAAGGTTGCTAAACCTCTAACTGAACTCCTCAAGAAAGATAAAAAGTTCGAGTGGACCCCATAGTGCGAGTTCAGCTTTTAGGAACTGAAAAGACGCCTGACATCTGCTCCTGTACTGGTACCACCAGATTTCTCCAAGGACTTTATTATCTATTGCGACGCCTCGCGACAAGGACTAGGTTGCATACTCATGCAAGATCGTCAGGTAATTGCCTATGCTTCACGGCAATTACACCCACATGAGGAAAATTATCCCACACATGATCTAGAGCTTGCAGTTGTAGTCCATGCACTTAAAACTTGGCGACATTGCCTCCTCGGTAATCGTTGCGAGATCTTCACCGATCACCAAAGTTTGAAATATATCTTCACCCAACCGGATCTGAATCTTAGGCAACGACGTTGGGTCGAGTTGATCTCGGATTACGACTTAGGAATAACTTACACCCCGGGCAAAGCCAATGTCATGGCTGATGCGCTAAGTCGTAAATCTTATTGTAACAACCTGATGTTACAACAAAGTCAACTACTTCTCCATGAGGAATTTCGTAAGCTTAATCTTCACATTGTTCCTCGAGGATTCCTATCCACCCTGGTGGCAAAACCTACCCTTACGGATCAGATCATCAAGGCACAGAAGGTAGATCCGGGAATCTCCCGTATTAAGAGAAACATTAAGAAAGGAGTCGCGAATTGTTTCTCCGTTGATGATCAAGGTGTCATATACTTTGGAAACCGCTTAGTGGTTCCCAAGGCACGAAACCCGAGGCAGCTGATCCTTAAGGAAGCTCATGAATCCCCTCTCACCATTCATCTCGGTAGTACTAAAATGTATCAAGACCTACGCCAGAGGTCTTGGTGGACTAGGATGAAGAGAGAAATTGCTCAATACATTGCTAGCTGCGACGTCTGTCGTCGTGTTAAAGCAGAGCATCAACGGCCTGCTGGCACCCTTCAACCTTTGGCTATTCCTGAGTGGAAATGGGATAAAAGCAGTATGGATTTCATTACTGGGTTTCATAGGACCAAGAGAGGGAATAATGCCATCTTCGTCGTGATCGACCCTCTTTCCAAAGTTGCCCATTTCCTACCTGTTCGTGAGAGTATCACCGCTAGCCAGCTAGCTGATTTATACATCTCCCGAATAGTGTCTCGTCATGGTGTCCCATTGGAAATTAACTCAGACCGTGGGAGTCTCTTCACCTCTCGATTTTGGGAAAGTTTCCAAAATGCTATGGGAACTCGTCTCTCTTTTAGCACCGCCTTCCATCCTCAATCAAGTGGTCAAGTAGAGCGAGTCAATCAAATTCTGGAAGATATGCTCCGAGCTTCTGTCATCTCATTCGGAATGGGTTGGGAGAAATGCCTTCCATTCACGGAGTTTGCTTATAACAATAGTTATCAAGCTAGCTTGGGCAAAGCTCCTTTCGAAGTTCTCTATGGACGAAAATGTCGAACGCCTCTTAACTGGTCAGAAACCGGGGAAAGACAACTCTTTGGCCCGGATATGATCCAGGAAGCAGAAGAGCAGGTTCGCGTTATTCATGAGAAATTGAAAACGGCCCAATCTCGCCAAAAGAGTCAATATGACCACAAGCATAAGCCTATGTCTTATGAAGTTGGCGAGAAGGCTTACCTTCGGGTTACACCTTTGAAGGGAACCCATCGATTCGGTATCAAAGGCAATTTGGCTCCTCGTTACATTGGACCCTTTCGCATTCTTGCCAAACGAGGGGAAGTTGCCTACCAGTTGGAACTACCTCTGCATCTTTCCAAAGTTCGTGATGTCTTCCACGTTTCTCAACTCAGGCGTTGCTTCTCGAATCCTATCCGTGGAGTGGACCACGAAACACTTGATCTACAAGATAACCTCTCATATCGGGAATATCCCGTTCGTATCCTTGATCAAGCCGAGCGTACCACTCGACGCCATAATATCAAGTTTCTCAAGGTTCAATGGTCACACCATTCCGAGAAAGAAGCCACTTGGGAAAGGGAGGATCGTCTTCGACTCGAGTACCCCACCTTCTTCCCGGAGGATCCTAAATCTCGGGACGAGATTCGTTTGAGTGGGGGTGAGTTGTCACATCCTAGCTAGTCATGCATTAGAGTGTTGCATCATGTCTACCTTTCATCAGAAACTTGAATTGGGCAAGACAGAACCCCCAGCACCCCCTCTGGAATCAACTAAGGTTTACTAAAAATATTTTCAATGAACCTGAAATGCCCTTCTAAAAAGTTCACCCTCTTTGTCTTGGGTTAGAACCTCTGGCAAAATTGGTGCACAATTTTATAGGTCAACAGAAGGTCATTGAATTAAATCATATGTAATTTGCATTTGGGCATTTGAATGCTAGTAAATATTTTAAATGCTCAAATAATTCTGAAGATAAGTATGGGCTGTTGGACATATTCTAAACAGAGCCTCTGATTATTTTCAGGAATTTTAGAAGTGCTTAGCTATTTTTAATAAAGCCACAAACCTACAGAAAAATAGAAAACAGAAATTAAAAAAAGAGGGAGAGAACTTACCTGGCGCCCACCCAGCAGGCCCACCTGCCGGCCCAGCCCAGCCAACGCTCCAGCGAGCTGCTTGGCTTGGCCAGGCAGGCAGGCAGCTGCTCGATGCCAGCACCAGCGCGTGCCACGCAGCTGCCCGTCGCCCTGCTTCCTCCCCTCGCCGCTCTGCTGGCCTGGACGACCTCCACGTCGCGCACCGAACCCCCTGGACACGTCCATTCCCCCTGCCTCTCTCCCTCGCTCCCCTCCGCCATGGCCGACGCAGCCGCCGCCGTTCCGCCGTCGTAACCATGCCCACCGTCGTCAACGCGCCGCTCCACCATGTCCTGAAGCTCCGCCATTCCCTCCTCGACCGTCCCACCGAGCCACGCCCTGCCGAAGGCCCCCGAGCGTCTTCACCGAGCTCGTCTTCAACCTCCTGCCGGCCAGATCGCCTCCGCCGCCCCGCTTGCTCCGGCTCGTCTCCGACCTCGCCATCAACTCCGTCGCAACCGCCGTGAGCTTAGCCACTTCCCTATCCTCTCCGCTCTCCTTCTCGTGCACCACAGCGAGCACACGGAGTTCGCCCGCACGCGCCGCCGCGGAGCTCGTCGTCAACGAGGCTCCGGCCATGCCACGGCCACGCCACTTAGTCCACTAACTTCACCACATCCCCAAGAGCACAACGCACCACGCCCGTGCCTCGCCTTGCCTCCTAGCGACGGGTCCGAGCTCACCTAAGCTCCGGCCGCCGCCAAACTCGTCGTCGGCGCCGTTTCCGGCGACCCCGAGCCCAACCACCCGCACCAACCGCCGCGGCTCGCTCCCAGCTATCCATAGAGCCCAACGGCGCCCCGAATGGTGCCCTGTAGGTGAAACCCGCACCTGCACCACCGCGTTTGGCCTTGCCGGCGGCTAAACACCGGCGAGTTGACCCCGCTGACCCTGTTGGACCACGGGTGGGCCCAGTTTGACCCCCCTGGGTCAATGACAGGTAGGGCCCAGCCCTGCTGACTAATTAGGATTAGTATTAACTAGTATCTAGTTAAACTAATCACAATGACATGCGGGACCCACTGTCAGGTTTGACCTGGACCGTCCCCGTTGACCACTGACGTCACCCTGACGCACTGCTGACGCAATAACTAATTTCTGGATTTATTTTTATACAGAAAATTCCATAAATTGTTGCAAACTTCAAAAATTCATAGAAATTATTCTGTAACTCCAAATGCAAAGATTTATATATGAATTTTGATCAGAAAAATTTAATCTATCCATTGGTAATGGTTTCATGCATGACAGAACAAGTTAACCTTGTTTTTTAATCAAAATAAGATAATGCACTAAAATGGCTATGTTAAATGAACTAACATTTGAATCTTTGATTCAAATGAGTTTATTCCTTTCTGTTTTAGCTTGCATTAGGCCAAGACACATTCATATTGCCATGTCATAGCATGCATCATATTGTTGCATATCGTCATGTGTTGATTATGTTCGTGTGTTTTTCGTGGTAGGTTCTGTCTCCGAGGATAACCCCGAATATCCGTTTGAAGGGCAGTACCCTACTACCACTACATCAGGCAAGCAGCCCCATTGATCATATCGATACAATCCCATGTTCTTGACTCTACTCTCATTTACTGCATTAAGACAACATCGTTTCAAACTGCTGTGTGCTACGGTAGTTGAACCCTTATCCTCTGCATGACCTGTCATTGCCATAGTAACTAGATGAAAACCCACTAGCATGTGTAGGAGTTGATTGAGCCATGTTTGTGTTTCCTACCTTGCTATGCCTGCTATGCTTAGAGTTGTGTCAGGTCTGGTTCATCTGGGTGATGGGCTAGAGTGAAATGATTATGTCAGTAATGTGAGGAATGTGTTAAACATGATTTGGTAAAGGTATCAATGAGAGGCCATGTAGGAGTACATGGTGGGTTGTTTCATTGAGGCCGTCCCTAAGAACTGAGATATGTATGTGTGATTTAAGATTCAGTTACTACCATACATTGGGCCCGAAACCAATGGAACCTGTCGGCTTCTTAATCACCCTAGTACTCTGTCCAGGAGTTGCAAATAGTTTCTGGTGTTTGTAGGTTATGTGTTGGCGGCCGTGCGTAGCGCTGACCCTAGGGGTGGGCTATGTTGCGGTAGATACATCATGGCCGGGTATGCCGGGCGCCCGTTTGGCGTCTCGGGACCCTGTTCACATCGTTCGGGGCCATATGTGGAAACCTCGGCCGGACTCCCTGCGGATGGAACCTGGATAGGCGATAAACCTGGACTAGAGACTTGAGTGTTTAGGTAGGCCATGGCCGACACCCTCGTTGGGCTTCCGCTTGAAGGTTGCCGAGTACATGTCGTGTAAACGGCGGTAAGTGGTGAGAGCGTGTATGAAGAAGTACACCCCTGCAGGGTTAACATCATCTATTCGAATAGCCGCGTCTGCGGTAAAGGGCTACTTGGTTGCCTATACAGTTCATAGACAAGTTAATGGTTACCACTAAAAGACTCAAGATAAGTGTGAGTATCGAGGATGGCCCTCTCGTAGGATGACGAGGGAGGATCCCCGGTGGAGTATTGTGTTGGTGAGTAGTGGACTCGTGTGCGAAAAACTATTTTACTAGTGGTGTCCCGTAGGATAGCTTAGCCAAGAGTCAAAGCTGGCTTGCTGCAATAACTCCACCACCTTCTTGAGAACGAGCATGTATAGTAGGTTCTGATGTAAGACTTGCTGAGTACCTTTGTACTCATGTTTGCTTATTTACTGTTTTCAGACAACAACACCGCCCTCTCCGATGGGTTTTATGTAGATCTCGACGTCGATGAGTGACTTGCCACCCAGGTGGTGATCCTGGCCATGGAGGGGCCTATGTAGATAGACAGGCTTCGAGAAGCCTTCTTCTTTCTAGTGTGTGTACTCAGACTATTTGCTTCCGCATGTGCTTGTATGCTTGTATGACTTGAGTGTCGGGTCATGTGACCCCTACCTGTATGAACATGTTATGTATGGCTCTCTGGAGCCTTTAAATAAAGTACTTGAGTTGTAGAGTTTTGTTGTGATGCCATGTTGTATTTGCACATATCGAGCATATTGTGTGTATGATTGAAATTCTTGGTATGTGTGGGATCCGACAATCTAGTTGTTTATCCTTGGCAGCCTTTCTTATGGGGAAATGTAGTCTAGTGCTCCTCGAGCCATAGTAGTCCGCTATAGCCCAGTTCACCGGAGTCCTGCTAGCCCAGGACTACTGCTCAGGACACTTGACTGGCCGGCATGTGTTTCACTTCGTTCCTATGTCTGTCCCTTCGGGGAAATGTCACGCGGTGACATCCAGAGTCCTGCCTAGCCTGCTACAGCCCGGGTTCCCCGGAGTCCTGTTAGCCCAGTGCTACAGCCCGGATTCACTCGCTGATGACCGACATGCTCGATGTGATTCATGTATGCCTGTCTCCATAGGTCTATGCCGCTTTGGGTTCACGACTAGCCATGTCGGCCCGGGTTCTCTGTCATATGGATGCTAGCGACACTATCATATACGTGAGCCAAAAGGCGCAAACGGTCCCGGGCCATGGTAAAGCGACACCCGTGGGGATACCGTGCGTGAGGCCGCAATGTGATATGAGGTGTTACCGGCTAAATCGATGTGATTTGGAATCGGGGTCCTGACATTCAGCCCCCACGTAGGTAGTATGGGGGTGTTCGGAATGGCACCTAGACACACTTGACCCAATCAGCGTGGTCCTTAAAGAGGTTTCAGTGCGGCGAACCAGGCAATCAGACTATGTGGCTTTGTCGCTCTCACTTAGCCGTAGGAGTTTTACAATGAGGTTATAGGCGCAGCCCCTGGTGTTGCTCGATTATCCGAACTTGGGTGTTGTAGATGCCTGACCGGGCATAGACCGGTCCTTTGCATAATGCGGGCAAAATCGCAAGAGATTTGTAGTTAGTCGCCGAATAGCTGACCAGCTCTTGCCGCACCATGATAGTTAGTTTTTGGCTTTCTCTACTGAGGTGTTTATCCGGATGACCCTTTACTGCCTTAGCCAAACAAGAGGAACGTAAGGCAATAACCACAGGAGCCGGGCAACCCAACTATTGACCAAAGACATGATTCGGAGCTGATGCATATATAATGCTATATTCATGACGCCGAATTTGCACTGTAAAAGTGTTTCGGGCTTATTTTATTTTTAAGACATGTACGTGGCCGAATGGAGCCCTTGGCAATTTAGGTCGTACCAAGGTGTACATGGCAATCAGACAAGAAAAAAAAGAAGGAATACAGGTTAAGAAATAAGCCCGTATCGAATAGGTTGGGCGAGAAACTATTTTCATTATAGTCTGATTGATACGTCAAGACGTATTTTTATAGATGATGCGATAAGCATCGAGGATATTTTACATACCATGCACCAAGGAAAGCTGTGTGGGGGTCCTAAAAAGGAAGAGGTGATCTTTAAAGATCCTTTAGATGTTCTGCCGCACGTCTGCGCCGCGTTGCTCCTTGGTGAGTGATCCTTCAAGAGGATCAATGGTCGGTTTTTCATAAAGGGACTGGAAACGGTGCCCTTGGTATCATCAAAAGTTGACGTGGGTTTAAGGAACCTGAAAAAAGAAAAAATAAGGAAAAGAGAAAAGAAATGATATGGGGGTCCACATAGGGTCGTGCCATATTGTGGATTTTATTTATAATATGCCTCCGTCTTTGCCCATGGTATCTTCAATGCGTAATTATGTACGCGTTGTACATATGTCGTGATGCGGTTGGGGCTGAGACGGAGGCTGAACTGCTAATCGATCTCCTGACGGACTTGATCATCGCTCTGCAGGGTGGTCCGGACGCGTTTAAGAGTGTCCAGGGGCTTGACTGCTGATGTGGTATTTGGCTTGATAAGGCCATTTTGGACTTCTGCTGCAAGGGCCGCGGTGTGCTCCTCGGTACGGAGGGAGCGCTCTGTGTTTCCATTCATTGTTATGACACCGCGGCGTCCGGGCATCTTGAGTTTGAGATAGGCATGCTGCGGGATCGCATTGAAGCGAGCGAACGCGGTTCGTCCGAGCAGTGCATGATAGCCACTGCGGAAGGGGACGATGTCGAAGATCAAGTCTTCACTTCGGAAGTTGTCCGGCGAACCGAAGACAACTTCCAATGTGATTGATCCCGTGCAACGGGCCTCTACACTAGGTATTACTCCTTTAAAGGTAGTTTTGGTGGGTTTAATTCTTGACGAATCAATACCCATTTTGCGGACGGTGTCCTGATAGAGTAGGTTAAGGCTGTTGCCGCTGTCCATGAGGACCCGCGTAAGGTGGAATCCATCGATAATTGGGTTGAGTACCAACGCGGCCGAGCCTCCATGACGGATACTAGTCGGATGATCTCTCAGATCGAAAGTGATCGGACAGGCTTACCATGGATTGAATTTTGGAGCAACTGGCTCTACTGCATAGACGTCCCTTAGAGTGCGCTTACACTCCCGCTTGGGGATGTGAGTAGTGTATATCATATTCAGCGTTTTGATCTCGGGGGGAAATTTCTTCTGTCCCCCGGTGTTCGGTGGGTGAGGCTCATTGTCGTTGTCCTCACTGGGCGACCCCTTCTCCTTATGTCCGGTGTTTAGCTTACCGACTTGTTTAAAGATCCAACAGCTTCTGTTGGTATGGTTGGCAGGCTTGTCGGGGGGCCATGAATTTGGCAAGGTCGATCGAGTATTCGGTCTAGGCTAGATGAGTCGTCTTTATTTCTTTTAAATGGATTCTTCCGTTGACAGGATTTGGAGCCATTGAATCCGGCATTAACCGTCGTGCCTTCGGTATTATCATTGTTACTTCAACGCTTGTGTTTGTTGCGTCGGGGCCTGCCACTGTCGTTTCTGGTTTCAGAAGTACCAGGGTCGCTAGTGCCGTTGTTGCTACGGGCTAACCAGCTATCCTCTCCCGTGCAAAAGCGGGTCATGAGTGTTGTAAGTGCTGCC
Source organism: Triticum urartu (assembly GCF_003073215.2). Classification (NCBI taxonomy): domain Eukaryota; kingdom Viridiplantae; phylum Streptophyta; class Magnoliopsida; order Poales; family Poaceae; genus Triticum; species Triticum urartu. The sequence goes on from NC_053028.1 coordinate 129,064,805, forward strand.
ATGGACTTTGGCTTCTCTTGGCCAAGGTGCCGGGCGAGCCATTCGTCACGGATGCTTTGTTTAAAGGCCGCTAGGGCTTCGGCGTCCGAATAGTCGACGATTTGGTTCTTTTTAATTAAGAACCTTGTCCAGAATTTTCGGGCTGACTCTCCGGGTTGCTGGACTATGTGACTAAGGACATCGGTGTCCGGGGGCCGTACATAAGTACCTTGGAAGTTTTCTCTAAAGGCATCTTCCAAATCTTCCCAGCTGCCAATAGAATTTTCTGGGAGGCTATTTAACCAGTGTCGAGCTGGTCCCTTAAGCTTTAGGGGGAGGTATTTGATGGCATGTAGATCGTCACCGCGGGCCATGTGAATGTGGAGAAGAAAATCTTCAATCCATACCGCAGGATCTGTTGCACCATCATATGATTCAATTTTCACGGGTTTAAACCCTTATGGGAACTGGTGCTCCATTACCTCATCGGTGAAGCATAGGGGGTGTGCGGCGCCTCTATACCGGGCGGCATCGTGGCGTAATTCGGACGGGGGCCGTATGCGGTTTTTGGCCCGTGCGAGGTCGTGTCTGTCCCACCAAGTCTGAAGGCCGCCCTCGCACGTTAGAGCACGCCCCCTCGATCCATAGATTGATCTTGTCAGATCGGCTCTATTGTCCAGGTCCTTGCATAAGTCGTAGGTATAGCCCAGGGCTGTTACCCCCTTGCCTCGAGGGCGGGGTGGCGCGGACTGGTGTTCGGCGTGGGTGGCTGGTCTATCCCGTCCACGTGGCGGTCGATCGGGCTCGTCAGCAGTTCTATGCTTTAGTAGTGTGGGCTCAGGGGCCTCGTCATCAAATTGAGGCACTAGTTTGCACTTCGGGTAACTCTTAGTTGGGCGTTCGAGGCCGTGTTCCTCGGCTGCCAGGACATTTGTCCATATGTCATTGAGCAGATCCTGATCAGCTTGAAGCTGTTGCTACTTCTTTTTCAGGCTTCTTGCAGTGGCGATTAACCGGCGTTTGAAGCATTCTTGTTTGAGGGGTTCCTCCGGCATGATGAAATCTTCGTTGCCGAGGCTCACATCCTCTTCGAAGATCGGTAGGTAATTACTGTCCTGCGAGTCTTCGTTCCAGATAGGATCGTCTGGATTTACTTGCCCATCTGCCAAATCATCATGTTCGGATGTTGGCTCGACAGGGGCTTCGGGGTCTTCGGTGTTCTCCAGAGTGTTATTCTCTTCGGTGCCGGTATTGCTATCTTTTTGGTGACGCGATTTTGAGCGGCGCCACTCACGTCGATGTTTTGGAGGTGCTTCGGCAGGCTTGTCCTCAACCGGATTCTCCTTGCCGTCGTTGCCATCCTCTTTGGGTGTGTCCACCATGTACACGTCGTATGTGGAGGTGGCCGTCCATCGTCTGGTAAACGGAGGGTTTTGGCCTTGTTCGTCTCCGGCGTCGTCGTCCATACCGTCGATGTCTTTGGAGGCGTAGTCCAGCATGTCGGTTAGATCCTCGATAGTGGCTATGAAGTGGGTGGTGGGTGGGACGTAAAATTCCCTGCTCTTAGCCCCTAATCTGGGCTGGGTATAATTCAGAAGCGATCCTTCCGTGATGGCGAGTGATCGCATTAAGTCTAGAGCCTCGTTTAAAGACGAGGGTTGGACAGAGAAGCGAGAGTCCGTGGGGCTTCTGGAGTTGGAGCCTCCTGGCGACGCCCGCTTAACACAAACCTCGAGAGTTCGGACTTAGAGTCTGGCGGAGTGTCCAGTGCTTGAGTGACAAGGGGAGTTCGGTTTGTCTGCGGGTTAGCTGACGACGTCGTCCCCTCTAGATCTCCGGTAACAAGTTCCGTAATTGCAGAGGATCCCGCGGGCTCTAAACTCCCGTCTTCGGACCCGACAACCTGCTCCGGATCTAAGGCCGGAGCGGTCATCGAGGCGGCGAACCCTTCGAAGAACAAATCCCCTTGGATATCGGTGACATAGTTTAGGTTCCCGAAACTGATCTGATGACCAGGGGCATAGCTGTCGATCTGCTCAAGGTGGCCAATCGAATTGGCACGCAGCGCGAAGCCGCCGAATACGAAAATCTGGCCCGGGGAAAACATTTCCCCCGAAACAGCATCATTGTGGATGATTGAACGAGCCATCGAATCCTTTGTCGACAGCACAGAGGAACTCTCAATGAAAGCACCAATGTCGGTGTCAAAACCGGCAGATCTCGGGTAGGGGGTCCCAAACTATGCGTCTAAGGATCGAAGGTAACAGGAGGCAGGGGACATGATGTTTACCCAAGTTCGGGCCCTCTTGATGGAGGTAAAACCCTACGTCCTGCTTGATTGACTTTGTTGAGTATAGGGGTTACAAGTTGATCTACCACGAGATCGTAATGGCTAAACCCTAGATGTCTAGCATGTATGATTTTGACTGTCTCTATGGACTAAACCCTCCAGTTTATATAGATACCGGAGGGGGCTAGGGTTTGTACAGAGTCGGTTTACAGAGAAAGGAATCTTCATATCCGAATGCCAAGCTTGCCTTCCACGCCAAGGAGAGTCCCATCCGGACACGGGAGGAAGTCTTCTATCTTGTATCTTCACAGCCCACCAGTCCGGCCCATGTGACATAGTTCGTACGCCCGGGGACCCCCTAATCCAGGACTCCCTCAAACACGACGACGCGGCAAGCTCAATCCCGACAAGTGTGCCTCGGGGAGAGCAACATGCGCATAGAAGTGTTGATGGATCCGAAAGTGCGAACCCTTTGCTAGGTTGCCTCGGGCCTCCTTTTATAGTTTAAGGGGTGACCATAGTGGCAAAACAGTCATTTGGGTATGATTAGATAGCTAACAGTGTTATCATACCAAACTCTGGCAGTTAGGACAAAGCGCATTAAATGCACTGCTAGGTGTCATGTTGAGGTTGAAACCCGGCAAGCCTACCGCACTACTTATCTGCCTTCTCTTCATTATCGTGACACGCCAACTGGATGGGTGTCAATAAAGTTAATCTCCTTACAAGTAGGCCGCCATGTACTCTCTGAGATCCACCTAACCACTTAGGAGCTCGACACTGCACCGGTTAGTGACTTGCATGCGATGAGGTGGAGTGTGGCATCTTGGCGGGGATCTACCGGTCGTGGAGTTTGCCGGGGTGAATTGGCCTTGGTCCTAGGCGTAGCCTCGACCCTGTCGGGCTCGCCTGCCCAGTGTGGGAGGCTTTTCTAGGGAGTTCTCTTGATCACCTTGATCTTCTTAATGCTCTCCTTGATCTCACGAAGAGAGGTTTTGTTGGCTTGTCTTGGGTCATGTCTTGATGACCCGGCGTACACAGCATAAAATGGGCAATCGTGTACGTGGGTGGTCAGTGCGCCAATCGCATCGCTGAGGCGGTGGTCGCACCAACCGCACACCTCACTGTGTCGGCTGCCGCTATTAATCTGACGTGGAATCACGAGCCTCGTGCGACCGCCCGCCTTCCGCACACCATTAATCCACGCAGATTCGGGAGCGACGCAGGTTCGCAAGCGGCCTGGACTCAGACGATGGCCCTTGACTGCCCAATTTCCGCACGCCACTGCCCACCTACCGCAGGCCACCGTCTGCCTGCCGCACGCTACCGCCCGCCATTATACCGTCTTCCACCTACCGCCCTACCTCTTCGCCTATAAAACCATTCCACCCCTCCTCACCTCACGCACATTAGCCTCTGCCCCTTCTCTCCACACGCACAACGCCCTCCTCGCCACATACACACGCCACTCTGCTCACCGGTGATGGCGCGCCCGAACCTCACGATGGAGAAGGCAGAGGAGTTCGCCCACTTTGGCATCCCCGTCGAGCCAGACGTGCGGATGTCGGGGCGATGGTGGCTCCGTTTGTCACGGGTTCTGGTGGCGCCGGTGTCCACCGTCAGCACCCACGGCTTTGTGTGCGCCATAGGTCAGTACTAGGCACGGCGGTCGGCAGAGATGCTCGACGACCCTCGGTAAGCTCCCAACAACGCGCACTAACAGGCATCCTCGAGGAGGACCACGAAACACGGCTACAGGCATACGACGGACAACGGTTGCTGGTGAAGCACAATAGTCGTCGCTGGCACGACCTCGGACGAGCGCACCTTCGAAGAAGTGGTCGCCTTGTGCGGCGCACAGGCAGCTAGCGGCATCATTTCGACGCCGGCCGGCGGCGGTTTCCCTGCATTCAGCTGTGGTGTCGTGCACCCTGGCGGCACCCAAGTGCGTCTGGGCGGTGACCGCGCACCCGTGCGTCCGGATGGTGAACGCGGTGACCACGGCACTGCCGCGCAGGGTGTCAGGAGCGACGCTCCAAGGTCCAGCCCCCCCCCCCCCCCCCCCCCCCCAATGTTGGACTATATCTATATTTGTACCTACTAATAAAAGAAATAGTAATTCTTAGTCCATCATGCTATTTTATAGAAAACTCCAAGATTTTTCTAACATTAAACCCGCAGTAGATATCAAATGTATTTTAAAATACTCATATCTTCTAAATCGTAACTCCAAATTTAACATGTTATATATCAATTTTGATTAGAAAAATATGTAGAATTTGTACATGATGTTATTTTACCTGTTAAATTTTTTTTAAAAAAAATACTATCTAGGGTGCAATCTTAATCAATAATGCATTATCCATCTTTCTTTCATTCCGGTAGTGATTCGAATTGGGGATGAACACCTCAGCAAATACGGATTGAACACAAAATTGAAGATCAATTTGCTAGAGACACCCAATAAATAAGGACGTGCATGGCAAGAAATAAAAGGAGGACCCAATAAAGATGGGATGTCCGCTATAAAAGAAATAAATGAAAAAAATAGAGGAGATCTGATAAAGATAAGTCCAAAATAGATGACTCAACTTTGTACTAATTTTATATTAAAGTTGAGTCATCTATTTTAGAACGGAGAGAGTATATAAGAAGAAGAAAGAGAGGACATGCATGGCAAAATGTAAAAAGAAGGCATGCACGACAAAAAATAAAATAAAATACATGTTTGACAAAATATAAAAAATGATGAAACAGGGATCAATACCTATGACATGTATGACGAGAAATAGTGATGAAATATGGACGCAAGTACCTGCGTCCACAGGAGACCATACAAAAAATGTTCTTTTCTAGACAAAAAAATCTCTATTTATGCTTTAAAAAATCATGTATCTTTTTAACAACTCTTCATGTATTTAAGAAGTATGCATGTGAAAAAAGTGTTCTAGAGGTATCCTAAGTTGGTGATGCTTAAACTGAAAACCACCCTTTATGCACACATGTCTTCGTAGTGTGCTAATGTGTCATCGCCTGTTTTTGTCGTTTTCCTTTATTGGCCCGTAACAATGCCCTATTTCACACATGACATGAATAAATGCATGATCACTTGTCCATTTTTTGTACGGATTAAATCTATATGCAAGCCGTGTTGAAATAAAATACATGTGGAATTGTCACAGCCCTAGAATTTGCTTGTAGCTATTTACCTGAGTGAGCATCATGCATCATGTCTAAATTCTGAAAGTTGAATTGAGGTTAGTTGAAACCCTCATAAATCACTTCAAAAATAATCAACATTAAAATCTTTTCAAAGAAGTCCAAGAAAATGTTCCTCTTAGTCTCTGAAAATATTGGCAAGAGGTAAAACTTAAAACAATATTTTTGGAATCTCAGAGATATTTATTTTGGGCCTTTGGATTAATTAAATAACTATTTGCATTGGATATATATTCTTTATATAATTAATATATGTCCAATAATCCTGGAACATTTTATGTGGTTTGGGATATTTTAATTCTAGTCACATATTTATTTTCAGGATTTTATAAAATGATTTAGTATTTTTATTAAATCAAAACAAATGTCAGAAAATAGAAAACAGAAAACAATAGAGAGAGAAAAGCCAACCTGGCCACTTACCTGTGCGGCCCATGAGACGGCCCAGCCCACCAGGGGCTCCACTCTGTCGCCTTCCTCCTCGCGCCAGTAGGCAGAGGGCGTGTGCCCGCGGTGCGCCGGCACGCGCGCGCCACCTCCACCCTGCTCTGGCCACCTCCTTCTTCCACCCCGAGCCACGCCACCGCGGGAGCCCCACATCGCCGCTACGAGTCGTCTTCCCCGAGCACGGCCGCCGGACTTCATCGATGAATTCGTCGCCTTCCGGTCGTCCCCAAGCCAGCTGAGCTCCGCTTCGGCCTCGCCGTGAGCTCCTCTACCAAACCCCTCTCTCCCCGCCGTCTTTTTCCTCCTCTAGCCTCACTAACCACCGCGGCCGAAGCTCGCCGCCGCCGTACCTCATCGCCGCCACGGCCGCAGCCACCGCCTCCCCCTCGCTTCTCCGACGTGTCCAAAAGCTTCGCCTCGACCCACTCTTCCTCCCCACCGAGCCGTGACTTGCCGAAGACCCTGCATCGACGCCATCTTCATCACCTTCGTCGCCGCCACCGGAGATTCCTCTCGCCGCCCCGCTCGCTCCGGTGCTTCCCCGGGCACGCCGAGGCCATCACTGCACTCGCCGTGAGCTCCTGCCCCTTCTCCCCCTCTCCGTTCTCGCTCTCACACGCCGTAGCCGTCGCCCCCTTGTTGACCGAAACCCGCCGCCGCCGCGCTCGTCGCTGGTGATGCTCCGGTGACCATTTGGTCTCGGGCATGCGCCCATCGTACTCACTGCACCCCATAGACGCCGTAGGTGCTAAACACACATCACCACGACCACTGCAACCGCGTCCCCGCTCGTGTCCGAACTCCAGCGCCGCCCCGAGCTCGTTTTCGACGAGCTCCGGCCGCCCTAGCTGCTGCTGCTTGCAGGGCTGGATGCGGGCGAGCTCCAGCTCCCCGCGGATGCCCTCCGCCGCTCGTTTCGTCGCCTGTGCCGCGTTTCCGAGCCGCGCCGCCGTCTCGGGCCTTGCCGGCGTCATGTCGCCGGTGGGGTTGACCCATTTGACCACGTGGGCCCCGCCCCCTGGTCAAACCTAGATTAGGAGTTAAACTAACACTAATTTAGTTAGGTTAGTCGCTGACAAGTGGGCCCAGCCCAATTAGTTAGGGCTAACTAACTTGGTTAGTTGACTGGGTCATTGACCAGTGGGTCCCACTGGTCAGGTTTGACCTGGCCAGCCACAGTTGACCTGATGATGTCATCTTACGTCATGTTGACGCAGTAAAGCCTTTTCTGGAATTTAAATAAATCTAAATGATTTATTATTTTCAGAAAATGACCAAAACTTCTAAAAATCATAGAAAATCAACCGTAACTCAGAATGGAATAAATTATATATGAAAAATTATCAGAAAAATTCAAGGAATCTGTTTATGGCATTTTCATGCATGTTTGAACAACTAAACCTCACTGTTTAGACCAAAACATGATAATGCACTATTTGAATTCATAGTTTGAATTTGAATTTGAACCTAGTGTTCAAACCAACACCATTTAACATGTTGCTAGTTGCATTAGCTCAAACCACAGCATATTGACATGTAATGATCATGCATCATATTGTGCATTGCATTGATTGTGTTTCTTTCTCTGTTGCCGGTATTTGTCCCCTCTCGATAGACGTTGTACCGACGCTGTGATCGTTGACACTGATGAAGACCCAATGATATCTTCAGAAGTGCCAGGCAAGCACAACCCCCTTGTTCATTCCGATACAAGCCCACTCTCTCGCTCCTGCTCTCTTTTACTGCATTAGGACAACAACGATTCATCTGTTACTTGTTGCGGTAGTTGAACCCCTTATCCTCTGCATGACCTGTCATTGCCACAGTAAATAGATGAAACCCACTAGCATGAGTAGGAGTTGTTTGAGCCCTGATGTGCCTACTCATTCATTCTTGTTTGTCATGCCTGCTACTGCTTAGAGTTGAGTCAGGTCTGATTCATCGGGGATGAATCGGAGGTGTGTGAACATGCCCTACTGTGTGTGAGCTAAGTGTGTGAACACGATTTGGTAAAGGTAGCGGTGAGAGGCCATGTAGGAGTACATGGTGGGTTGTCTCATTGAAACCGTCCTCAGGAACTGAGTTCTGTGTCTGTGATCCATGAACAGCTACTACCACTCATTGGGATCCTTAATTGACCCTCTCGGCTTCTTAATCACCCTAGTACTCTGTCCAGGAGTTGCAATTAGTTTCTGGTGTTTGTAGGTTATGTGTTGGCGGCCGTGCGTAGCGCTGACCCTAGGGGTGGGCTATGTTGCGGTAGATACACCGTGGCACGGTGTACCGAGTCACCCGTTTGGTGTCTCGGGAACCCTGTTCACATCGTTCGGGGCCGTATGTGGAAACCTCGGTCGGACTCCCTGCGGATGGAACCTAGATAGGCGATAAACCTGGACTAGAGACTTAAGTGTTTAGGTAGGCCGTGGCCGACACCCTCGTTGGGCTTCCGCTTGAAGGTTGCCGAGTACATGTCGTGTAAACGACGGTAAGTGGTGGGAGCGTGTGTGAAGAAGTACACCCCTGCAGGGTTATCATTATCTATTCGAATAGCCGGATTCCTCGGATATGGAAACTTGGACCCCTTGCATAGTTCATAGACAAGTGAAAGTGGATACTCTAAAACTCGCAAGATAAGTGTGAGTGCTATGGATGGCCTTCTCGTAGGGAGACGGGAGCGGATCCATAGTGGTGTATTGAATGGTGAATATGTGGACTCGTGTGCGCCACCTCAAAAGAGTTGCTTGCAATCGTAGTTCAGGTTAGCCACTGAGTCAAAACTGGCTTGCTGCAGTTAAACTCCACCACCCCCCTTGTTGATACCGATGCATATGTAGTTTGGTACTGATGTAAGTCTTGCTGAGTACCTTTGTACTCACGTTTGCTTAATTTATGTTTTGCAGAGAGATTTCAGTCTTGCTAGTAGTTCCGCGTGGACTTCGACGTTTAGCTTCATACCTCAGCTACGATCTTGTGCCCTCGGCAGGATCTGGTAGATAGTCAGGCTTATTAGCCTTTTCCATTTGTAGATGTCTGTACTCAGACATGTTAAGCTTCTGCATGTGCTTTGCATTGTATGCTATGACTGCTGGGTCATGAGACCCATGTTTGTAATATCTCACTCCTCGGAGCCTAATAAATAAATACTTGAGTTGTAGAGTTATGTTGTGATGCCATGTTGTATTTACACATATCGAGCATATTGTGTGTATGATTGAAATGCTTGGTATGTGTGGGATTCGACAATCTAGTTGTTTATCCTTGGCAGCCTCTCTTATGGGGAAATGTAGTCTAGTGCTTCCATGAGCCATAATAGTCCGCTACAGCCCGGTTCACCGGAGTCCTGCTAGCCCAGCACTACTGCTCAGGACACTTGACTGGCCGGCATGTGTTTCACTTCGTTCCTATGTCTGTCCCTTCGGGCAAATGTCACGCTGTGATATCCGGAGTCCTGCCTAGCCTGCTACAGCCTGGGTTCCCCAGAGTCCTGTTAGCCCAGTGCTACAGCCCGGAATCACTCGCTGATGACCGACATGCTCGATGTGGTTCATGTATGCCTGTCTCCATAGGTCTGTGCCGCTTTGGGTTCACTACTAGCCATGCCGGCCCGGGTTCTCTGTCATATGGATGCTAGCGACATTATCATATACGTGAGCCAAAAGGCGCAAACGGTCCCGAGCCATGGTAAGGCGACACCCGTGGGATACCATGCATGAGGCCGCAAAGTGATATGAGGTGTTACCGGCTAGATCGATGTGGCTTGGAATCGAGGTCCTGACAGGAATCTTGAACTACGCTTTTGTAGGCTAAGATCATCTTTGTTTGGGCCGTAGCTACAAATTCTTAGATTATAGACCATTTTTTATAAATTAAAAGTATGTGGTATTTTTTTCTCCCGTCGTAACGCACGGGCCTTTTTGCTAGTATAAGCATAAGTATATAACTTGCTGACGAATTGTGAATGCCAATATTCGGATGAGCACGGTTGAGATCACCAGCAATAATTATTGGATTGAAACTTTCAAGTTTCTCCAGGCCACAAAGGTTAACATTAGTTTATACTTCTCGCAAAAAAAATAAACATGACCCTGACTTCTACAGATAATTATGGACCCTCCTAAAACATCCGATCTGCAGACTCTTCGCAGACTTCTACAGAAGAACCCTTGACACTGAAAGTTTAAACCGAGCACTAATCGTTCTTCTGCCTAAGAACGAGGCCGCGATCGCTCCTGACGCCTTCCGTCCCATTTTTCTTTATAACTGCCCAGTCAAAGCACTTGCAAAGGTGCTAACAAACGTACTTAAGTCACTCATCCCCTCCTCGTTTATGCTGACCAAACCGGCTTCCTCACGGGCAGATCAATCGCTGAAAATTTTGTCTACGCCGTTGACCTTCTAAACTGTTGCCACAGGGGAAAACAAAGCCAACACTCCTTATCAAACTTGATCTTAAAAAAGCTTTCAACTCTGTAAGATGGGATGCCTTGATTAAAATCCTTCAGGTTAGAAGTTTCCCCGATCTTTAGTGCTCCTGGATTAAAGATCTGCTTCAAACCGACAAAACCGTTGTACTCCTAAACATGTGCCCAGGTAAATGGGTTGAAATTTTCAAGTTCCTACATGTTGATAATGTGATTGTATTAGGAAACATAGATTAGACTAGGAAATATTTTGGCTTGCCTTATACTCCTATATATATGCTCATGAGGCTCAAGCAATACAACGAATCATATTCCATCAAAACCTCTCTCTCCCTTCTAACATGGTATCTATCGCAAGTCGATCCTAAATCCTAGCCGTCGGCGCTTCCGCACCCGTGCGCCGCCCCGGGACGGTCGGCACCCATGACCGCCGTCGGGTGCCGCGCCGCCCGTACCTAGGATTTGTCCGCCGGTCGTGTTGACCGGCTGCTCTATAGAGTCTTTTCTCCAAGCCTTGCTTCGGGGTTTTCTCTATCCCGTCGGTCATCTTGATCGCGCGGTTTTTTTTGGTTTTCCGATCTATTCTTGATAGGTTTGCGTCGCCTACCGCCGCCGTCGACGCCGAGCGCCTCTACTCCGACCCCAGCGTGACCAGCCGGCCTCTCCTTCGACCCGGTGGCCACGCGCGCGGAGGCAGCCCGTCAGGGCCAGCCGCCGTCCACGCATCGGTCCGCCCGTCGCCCTGCGACGGCTATCACCGCCCTGCTCCGACCGGGACACCTGCATCGCCCCGACCGGGAGGCCTCGCGCCATGCGACGGCCAATCATAGCCCTCGCTCACGCGCCGGCCCGCCCATCGATCCACATCACCCGCCTCCGCCGCGTCTGCACGGTGGCCCGGTGGTCTACCTCGCCGGCCTCGTCCTCGGTTGCGTCGGGACGGCTGCGTCGGCTGCCTCAACTCGGGCGCCGCTGCTCCATTGGTCGCTCGGGCCTCGCTGCCCGGGTGCCGGCGTTGCTTTGGCAGCCCGGGTGCTCGTGCTGACAAGCTCGTCCGCATGACGTCCCACGTCGTACGTCGTCACCGGCTTCATCTCGAACTCCGCCGCCACCACGCCTCCACCGAGCGGCGTCCCCGACCTCGTGCGCGATCGGCTTGATCACCCTCTCGCCGTCGTGATCCGCCTCATCTATGCCGCGCGACCGACCTGGCCCATCGGTTACGCGCGCCTCCGCAGGTCCCGTGAAGATCGTCCCCGAGTTCAGCGTGCCTCTCCACCGATCGAGCATCGGATTGCCGCTGCGTCGCTCCGTCGGGCTGCAGCGCCGCCGCCCCGTGGTTCTCCTCGCGGTTGCATCGACTAGTGTGTCGCCGCTGCGTCGCCCCTTCGGGCCGTAGTGTCGTGATACGCAGTCCCCGCGGTTGCACCGACTCGCGAACCGCCGTTGTGTCGCCCCTTCGGGCCGCAGCATCACGGCCCGCGGTCCCCGCCGCCGCTTAGAGGTCTTTCCGCCGTCACCCGACCCGCCTGCCGCCGCTGCGTCACCCTTTCGGACCGGGGCGCCGCGGCCCGCTGTCCGCTCCGCCGTCACCGCACGTCGACCTCCTATGGTATGCGTCGCGTCGTCTTCCTTGGCGCGGGAACGCCACCGTCCGCGCCGGTCTTCGTCACGCTGTCAGGGTTCTTCACCTACTTCGAGCACCGTCGCCGCACTCCTAACCTAGCCAACGTCGCCGCTGTCACGCCGCCGCCGCTGCTCTTCTTTGGCCGCCGCTGCCGCTAACCGCCGCTGCCGTCCGTCCACCCCCTTCGTCTTCGTCCAAGCACCAGCACGTCGCCAGCGTCGCCATCATCTACCCCGACCACTTCTTCTACTCTGACCACCGTTGGTGACATCGGCCCCGCGCGAATGGATGCCGCAATCGTCATCGAGTTCTTCTCTGCTGGCCCCTTTGACTTCTCCGACATGGCGTACAGCTCGTGTAGGTCCCTCGTCTACGCATGCCCGGTGCTAGTAACACTGATGCGTGCCTTCATCCACGACGTGTCCCCGGGCCTGGCAAGGCTGCTCGGCGCTTCGTCAACTTCGTCTTCGTCCGTCTACGCATGCCCGGTGCTGGCAACACCGGTGCGTGCCTTCGTCCATGATGTGTCCCCGGGCTTGGCAAACCCGCCATGACGCGTCTACAACCACATTTTCTTCCCGGCGCACCACTACTTTGACACCATTGCGCCCATGCTAACTCGGCGCCTCCATGCGCCCGCGGCTCCACGACGACTTCCTCGACACCGGCCACCCTGACTCGACATCGACCACGGCATTCTTTGCACGAAAGAACACTGGATGAAGCTGAAATTCTATTGAATAATATGTTGACAAATGAAAATAATTGGACACCTCCGAAGCCAATTCCTGAACCTATTCCTAAACCAACTCCGAAGAAGAGGGGTATTCTATTTCTCAGTCCTGAAGATATGCAAGAGGCAAAGAAATCTATGAAAGAAAAATGTATTAAAGCTGAAGATGTTAAGAATTTACCTCCTATTGAAGAAATACATGGTCTGAATTTACCGCCTGTTGAAGAAACATATAATCTTAATCCATTACCTATTGAAGAAACTCATGGTCTTGATAACCCAACACAGGTAGTAAAGGTAAATTCTTTCTATAGATATGATAAAGCTGAAATCTAATTTACTAAATTTGTTAGCCCATGTTTAGATGAGTTTGATAAATTTATGGCTAAGCAAGAAGACTTTAATGCTTATTTTGTTAGACAATGGAAATACAATTCAAATATGCTTGAACACTTGGGTGATTATATGGCTAATGTCAAAGGTGAACTTAAACTTATTAGTAAACATACTTCTATGGTTACCACTCAAGTAGAACAAGTATTTAAAGCTCAAAATGATTTGCTCAATGAATTGAATAGTAAAGATAATGATAATGCTGTTAGAGTTATGACTATAGGTGGTAGAATGACTCGGGAACCTTTGTATCCCAAGAAAATTAAGCAAGATTCTCAGACAAATAATATATATGCACCTAGTTCGTCTAAAAAGAAAAAAATGATAGGACTGTGCATGCTTCTAGTGAACCTATTACTGAAACACCTGAGAATCCAAATGATATTTCTATTTCTGATGCTGAAACTCAATCTGGTAATGAACCTGAAACTAGTGATAATGTTAATGATAATGTTCATAAGATACGGGCCCACTTTTTTCTGCGTTCTCTTTCATTTTTTATATTTCTATTTCTTTCTCTTTTTATTTTCTCTTTTTCCCCATTCCAAGTCTATTTTTTTACATTTTTCTAAACTTCGAGATTTTAAAAAAGTTTGTAATTGCAATTTTTATTCAAATGTCATAAAATGCTACGAATTACAAAATGTTTTCCTATTTTAAAAAATGTTTGGAATTTAATTTTAGTTCCGTCGTGCCAAATTTGTTCAAATTTATAAAATTATTCTCATGTTTTAAAACATCTTTGTATTTTTCAAAATTGTTCCAAATTCGAATAATATTCTGGTTTTAACGATTTCTTCAAAAATTGAAACTAATGTTTCCATTTGTTCACCGTTAAATTTCTATATCTATATCTATTATATATCTATACCTACTAATAAAGCAATGTGCGTTTCTCCAATTTTTTCATCCGTTCATCGCTGAAAGATTTTTTTTTCTATCCGAGGTGGTACTAAACTTTTGAACGATCGTTTGTTAGCAAAGAAAGACGATTTGTGCAGAATTTCGTAGTGGGCCGCGCGCGTTATGGCCCAGTAAATTCAGCCCGTGTTTTCCTGCCCAAGCAGCAATAAAATAAATCATATTACCTGCACGGTGCGGCAAATAGTTTAAGCTACACACAGAGCGCCCAAGACATGGCGGCCCACTTTTTTCTGCGTTCTCTTTCATTTTTTAATTTCTCTTTTTCCCCATTCTAAGTCTATTTTTTACATTTTTCTAAACTTCAAGATTTTTTAAAAAGATCGTAATTGCAATTTTTATTCAAATGTCATAAAAAACTATGAATTACAAAATGTTTTCCTATTTTAAAAAAAATAGAATTTCATTTTAGTTCTGTCGAGCCAAATTTGTTCAAATTTAAAAATTATTCTCATGTTTTAAAACATCTTTGTATTTTTCAAAATTGTTCCAAATTCGAATAATATTCTGGTTTTAACGATTTGTTCAAAAATTGAAACTAATGTTTCCATCCGTTCACCATTAAATTTATTTTTCTATACGAGTTGGTACTAAATTTTTGTGCGTCCGTCTGTTTTTTATTAGCAACCCAGATATTTGTACTTCGGCTGCACACGCTGTGGCCCAGCCAAGCCAGCCCAGTTATTTGCCTCCACAAGAAGCTGAAAAACTGTATTTGACGCCCTGTGCGGCAGATAGTCCGAGATTTGCACAGGACGCCCAAACTGTGCCGGCCCGTTACGTTATTCCTTCCAAATATTTTTTTACCTTATTTCTTCAAAAAAATTGAAATAAAGTTAAGAAAATTATATTTTTCAAATTTTTCAAAAATGTTCAGACTTACAATATTGTGTTCCTGTTTTTATGAATGTTTTAAAAAAAATCTCGTTCGAAATTGTTTTTGAAATTCAGAACATATTCAATTTTTTCCCAAAAACTGTTTGTGTTTTCAAAAATGGTTTGGATTTTGAAAAAAATAAGTTTAAAACATATTTCAAATTTGAAAAATATTTGTTTTAGTAAAATATTCACAAATTTAAAATAATGTTCGCGTTTAAAAATACGTTTTATAAAATTGTTCTAGATATTCAAAACATGTTCCATTTTCAAAAGTCAGTCACAACTTAAAAAATGTTTGTGTTTTCATAAAAAGCTCATGTCTTCAGAAAATGATGTCGTTTAAAAGAATCATTTTTTTAAAAATGGACGAATATGGAAAACATTATTCCTAATTTCAAAACATATTCACTTTCCAAGAATATTCGGCAATTCATATTTTTTAAGAAAATCTATCTTTTTATAAATCTGACATTGCAGTATGTTCTTAAATATTCGCGCTGGCCATTGGTTAGCAGTAGGTATTTGTTGTCATGGCTAGCAGCACGTGGTCGAGTCTTTAAGATCATGTGTTTGATCGTTCAACCCTTCATTTTTCTGAATTATTACTCGTGCCTTGCAACCAAAGGTCATTTCGGTGCCTGCCACTAGCTGGTCCAGACACGATTGGTTGTGCGTTCCACACACTATTTGACGCAACTAGCGTCATATACTAGCTCCACGCAGCTGCCCCAAGAAAAGCAAAAATATACGTATAGATTTAGTTTCAACCATTCCACACGTAGTTCCCATTTTTTTGGCTTATCCCCAACTGGGCCTACCACGCATTTCTTTTTCTGTCGCGCTCACAAGCAGCAAAAAATTAAGGACGCGATGGGATTGAACATGAACCTTCCCTATTGTGTCAACGGAGAAAGCCAACTCAGCTAGCTTGCAGTTATGATAGAAATAGTCCCACCTTGGAATTTTATACTAAATCACACCAGTTTTTTTATGTTGTTAAGTTGTCTGGAAATAAAAAAGTTGTGTGAGAATAAGGAAGTTGTCTCGAGAATCATGTGCAAAACGTGGTACTCCATAAATTATTGCCGGAGGTAACTCGTACGTGTCAATAAAAGACAATATGCTGGTCGGCTATAGCCTATAATTGAAAAAATTGTGGGCACATGCTAATAGAAGAAAATATGCTGGTTTTGCTCTAATTAATAAAAAAATTGTGGGTACGTGAGCGCAAAGTTAGCCGAAGAGAATAAACCCTGATAATAAAGGGACATTCATGCCTGGTTATGTGCTAATTATGCCAATCAAACAAAATTTATGCACTGCAATTAGTAAGCCATCCGGTTACATCGTCGTAGGAGAGTGTGGTCAAAGCAACTGTGCCTTGAAGGTCGCTGCGTAGCAACCAAATAAGGACGCAACCACAACTCTGAGATGGAGGCGGACCCGGAGGAAAAAGAGGCACCAGTTGGGTGGTCGCCACCACGCCGACCAACCCTACTATTATCTAGATCTTGCGAGCCGACGATGGCAGAAAAGAGGATAAGCGACAATATAGATCGTGCGTTGTGTTCACATAAAGGATGTGGAACAATGTGTTTGGAGATGTGGGGAATGCTGACATGTTATTTTTATATGATTTAATTTATGTAGCTCTTTGAAGTCCGACCTTTATTTTCGAACGTTCGACGATTTCTCAAAAAACAAGTGGTCAGAAACAATGTATATGACTATTTTATATCATGCCTAGGTTTATAATTTTTGTAGCAGACTTACTTGCAAATTGCAACACCGACAATAGTTTGGGTGACGGAGGAGGTGACTATAGGCGAGGCGCTAGCCGATGACACCTAACCGACGCGGCCGAGCACTAATGCTGACTATCTCCTTCCATTATTGACGGTCGCCGCCCACATCGTTCCACCGACAAAAGGTTGAACTATCACCGTCGACGATGTCAGGAAGGAGAATAAGCGACAATATAGATCACGCGTTGTGTTCACATAAAGGATGTGGAAGAGTGTGTGCGGGGATGTGAGGAATGCTGAGATATTATTTTTCTCCCGTTGCAACGCACATGCATATTTCCTAATGTACTCCTATATATATGTCCACGAGACTCAAGCAATACAACGAATCATATTCCACCAAAATCTCTCTCTCCCTTCTAACACTACAGACCACAAGGTTAACGTTAGTTTATACGGAGTACGTTACAAAGTTATCTTTCTCAGACCACGGTATGGGGATGCGAAAAGTTATGGTAAATTGCAGATCAGTATAAGAAGCACAATAATATCCCTCATGTGCACTTCAAACAAAAATACGTGTGTCAAACAAAAAATGAGACACAAAGCTAGCTCATCGATCACACTTTTACAAAGTCACTGAAAGTATACTCCCTCCGCCCCACAACATAAGACCTTATTGTGGTTATTATTCTGGTGTGTTGGTTCTATGGGGCTTTAGCATGACGACTTTCCGACTGTCTACTACAACAAGTTGTGTCCGACTACGACGAGGGAGGGGCGATGACGGCGGCGCGCCTTGGCTCACTTCAGTGCGCGTAGTCGTCGCTAGGTGGTCTATGAATCTTGATGTAATTTTTATTATTTCTGGTGTTCGTTATACTGCCATGATTGGAGATGAATAGGTCGACAGTTTCCCGCAAAAAAATGGATGTAATAAGGGCATCTCCAACGGTGGCCCGCAAATTTTTTCTCGGATCCGTCCGCGGACACGGAAGTTGGAGACCGCCATTGAACGTTGTCCACATACATTTCAAGCCAAGTTTCAACTTAGTGGACGAAATTCATGCAAACCGGCTGATATTCATCAAATTTCAAAAAGAAAATAGCATAAAATCATTCATACATAGCATGCATATAAGTCCAGTGTCCCAAATTCGATGCCCAATAAGTTTTTTGATGGGTCATGTCATCCGACACATACTGCCCCTTCATCTTCATCTAACAATGTGTGTACGTAAATGGTCGTCCCTCTATCTTGTGGTACATCACGTTAGCGCGTACGGGCTACACAATGTGTAGAGCAACATTGAGTGCATGAATGATTCAATCAACAAGTAGAGGAAGAAGAAGTCAAGCTTGCGATCTCCTCCTTTGCCGCCTGCAATGGCCACCTTGCCTCCAGCTGAGCAACTATGTGACAAAACTTGGTGATCATGGGCCGGATGGTGTACCATTGATATGATAACGACCTCACATTGCGATCATGGATGATGTGCATGTCATAGGGCGCAATGTGCTTTTATTCGTGAAATGATTCGTGCACTTGCTGCCAGAAAGTCCTCTCTCTGCTCCTGCCTACGAAATCCATGGATACGGCTAACCACGCATCGCACAACAACTCATCATCCATGGTCGAGTGCCCCGCCATCCTTTGTACTCTGCAAAAACGACATGGTCCGAAAATAAGCTCAATGACATTTGATCGAACACCTGTAGGGCGTGGTAGCCGCTGTGGAGGTCGTCGACAGGGTGGCGGAGTGCACCTGGGTACAAACGGCTCCAGAGTGGACTGCGCTATCATAAAAGGCAAGCGGACACGTCAGTACTGGTTGCGAACATCCGGCAATGCCTGCATGGGGTAGCTAAAATGACATCATCTTAACTGCTGTGAATGATGTTGCGTTTATAAGAGAGAAATCAGAACTTTGATTTGAAGGAGGACCGGTCCAGTTTCTCCTTCTCCTTCAATATGCTTGCACCCAGGTCGTGTTGCACCTCCTAATGTGACTTATCCACTGGGATAGATGGAGTAGCAATTGTTAGGCTCACATTTATATCCTACACTTTCATAAAATTGCTAATATAGTAATTAAAATTTTTAATTATACCTATTTATCCTCTCTAGGTCCATCTTGATTTTTTCAATTGATATCAGAGGCTCGTGAACTATCTGGTGGTTTAACTGCCCTAGACTAGATGATTCGTGACGGGAGAAAGTGGTACTTAAGTCCAATGAGCTATTTGACCCAATGGTCGGTGCCTCCTCCCAAGATGAGAAGATGTATAGCTACGGGGACCTAACTAGAGATTTCTAGCTAAGCAATGCATCAATGTTCAAGAAATAATTGATCGAGTGATGGAAGAAATATGGGAATCGAGAGGCCCTATTGGTGTCGCTACCGCTACGGAAGTGCTTACGCCATCGGTGGCCAAGCCCAATGCCCCTCCTTCCTCTACCTACCGTCAGTGATCAATCCCAATGAATATGGATGAGTTTATCCAAAGCCACCACTTCAAAAACCTAAATAATGAGAACAATTTGAATGAGTGAGTGAAACCATTACATGCTACAACCGCATATCTCTCGGGTTTATTTTCAAAATGAAGAAAAATTTGAATCCACCCTTGTACCAAAATAAAAACAAATGCGTACGAAAATTTGTCACGAGATGAATATCCCTATATTTTGGCATTACAGTGGAAAACAAAAATAAATTATTTGTGAAAATTATACAATGCACATGTGTGAACTCACATATTGAATAAATCATTGCATACTACATAAGTGAACCACATAAGTAATTGAAGTTGGGTGAATGAACTACTCTGTATTTGAGTCATCAAGGAAAGGATAATCTGTGTAACCAATGACAGGATCCTGCGTGTAGAAGGTGGACCGGTCATACTTGTTCAAGGGGACATCTAGCTCGAATCTCTTAGGCAAATCCGGATTAGCAAGAAATAGCCTCCCATAGGCAACGAGATCTGTATAACCATCAATCACCACTTTGTTGCCTTCCTCTCGATCATACCCTCCCGCGGCAATAAAAGTGCCATTAAATGCTTTCCTAAAGGGCAATAGCCCATGGGGTATCTGCATGCGACCATCCACAATGGTCGTGTGAGGCTCTACCATGTGGCAATAAAGAAACTCTTTGTGCTTATTGAGTTGTTGTACCATGTAGGTACCGAGCACATGTGGATTAGAATCGAAGCAATCCATGTAGTCGGTGAACGGAGACAACCTGATTCCGACACGATCCGCGCCAATCTCATGGACGATAGCATCAATCACCTCCACGGCAAAGCGGCATCGGTTCTCAAGGCTGCCACCATACCTGTCAGTACGGTCGTTTGAGCTATCTTTCATGAACTGCTCCAAGAGAAACCCATGTGCTCCGTGGATCTCGACACCATCGAATCCCGCCTCAATGACATTCCGAGCGGCCCGTCTGAAATCGTCTACGATCAACGGTACCTCGTCTGTATGAAGCCGTCGAGGCTTGGAGTAGACCATGCCGGACTCAGCATCAGGCGGTATCTGCTTGTCGGTGCTGGAGATCGGCGCATGCCCATCCGGCTGGAACTCTGTTTTATTTGCGGTGTAAGCAAGGCCCAAAATTAGTAGCCACAAATAAATCGCAGGATCAGGTAAAAAAATTGTCACGGTACTCAGTACTTCCTCTGTAAACTAATATAAGAGCATTTAGATCACTATTTTAGTATTCTAAACGTTTTTATATTAGTTTACGGAAGGAGTACAATTCATCAGCACAAAATGCCATGAACTCCTAACTTACCGTTTGAGGAGACCCTTCCGGCGTGCCAAATCTGGCAGAAGAACAGAGCGCCCTTGGAGTGGACGGCATCAACGATGGGTTTCCAAGCGTTGACCTGCTGCTGCGTCCAGATGCCAGGGGTATCAGGAAACCCCTGGGCGGTGGCGGAGACGCCGGTGGCCTCGGCGATGAGCAGGCCGCCCTTTGTCGCCCGCTGCGAGTAGTGCAACGCCGCGTGCGGCTGCGGCACGTTGGTGTAGGAGCGGCAGCGCGTGAGCGGCGCGAGCACCACCCGGTGGGAGAGCTCGAACTGGCCCATCTTGTGGGGCGTCAGCAGCGGGATCGGCTCCTTCGTGGCCATCTTGTCTCGACCGGTTGCGGATGTGCTTCGATCGACAGCTATGAAGCGGTGGTGCAATATACGGAGTATGAAGCTATGCGATGGAATCTATGACAAGCGCACCTAAGCTTTGTTTGCTCTGTTTCTTGCTTGTGATGTGAGCTCTGCTCGAATGATGCTCTGTCCCTTGCTTTCAACGGTAGGTGGCGGGGTCTTAATAAAACAAAATATATTATGTCTTAATAAAGTACCAGAAGTTTGGTGTGACAATAAGCGGTGACGCAGCAAATGTGTATTCTAGAGGCTAGAACCTAAAGCGTGTGCATAATGGCAACAAAAGAACGTCATACTTTATGTACAAGCTCTTCTGTCCGTTCATTCTTGAGAAAAAAATGCCACCCGTGTCAGGCATTACCTGCAACACTATAGCAACTCTAGCGGGGGCCATACGAATGATAGCTACTCCCCCGTCTCATCATATATTCATGTTTTTTTTATATTAGTGTAGTTGTTGAGTATAATGTTTATTAGGAAAGATGGGATGGATTATGATTTGTTCTGGCTTGTCTTGTACTTCAAGTAGATGATTGTATTTTTATATATATGCTCACGAGGCTCAAGCAATATAACGAACTATTCCACCAACCTCTCTCTCCCTTCTAATATGGTATTTATCGCAAGTCGATCTTAAACCCTAGCCGTCGCCGCTTCCGCACCCGCGCGTCGCCCCCGGGGCGGTCGGTCTACATGACCACCGCCAGGGACCGCGCCGCCCGCACCTAGGGTTCGTCCGCCGGTCGTGTTGACCGGCTGCCCTAGAGAGTCTTTTTCCCGAGCCTTACTCCGGGGTTTTCTTTCTCCCGCCGGTCATCTTGATCTCATGGTTTCTTTTTGGTTTTCCAATCTATTCTTGATCGGTTTGCGTCGCCCACCACCGCCGTCGACCCCAAGCTCCTCTACTCCGACCCCGGCGCGACCAGCCGGCCTTTCCTCTGACCCAGCGGCCACGCGTGCCGAGGCGGCCCGTCAGGGCTAGCCGTCGTCCGTGCGTCGGTCCGCCCGTCGCCCTGCGCCGGCCGTCACCGTCCTGCTCCGACCGGGACACCTGCATCACCCCGACCCGGCGGCCTCGCGCCATGCGACGGCCAATCATAGCCGTCGCTCGCACGTCGGCATGCCCATCGATCCACATCACCCGCCTCCGCCGCGTCTGCACGACGGCCCAACGGTCTACCTCGCCGGCCTCATCCTCGGCTGCGTCGGGACGGCTGCGTCAGGCTCATCAGCCGCCTCAACTCGGGCGCCACTGCTCCGTTGGTCGCTCGGGCCTCACTGCCCGGGCGCCGGCGTTGCTTTGGTAGCCCGGGTGCTGGTGCTGACAAGCTCGTCCGCACGACGTCACACGCCGTCCGTCGTCGCCCGCTTCATTTCAGACTCCGCCGCCACCACGCCTCCACCGAGCGGCGTCCCCGACCTCGCGCGCGATCGACTTGATCACTAGCTCGCCGCCACGATCTGCCTCATCTCCGTCGCGCGACCAACCTGGCCCGTCGGTTACGCGCGCCTCCGCATGTCCCGTGAAGATCGTCCCCGAGTTAAGCACGCCTCTCCACCGATCAAGCATCGGGCTGTTGCTGCATCGCCCCGTTGGGCCGCAGCGCCGCCACCTCGTGGTTCTCCTCGCAACTGCATCGACTCGTGCGTCGCCGCTGCGTCGCCCCTTCGGGCCGTAGTGTCGCGATACGCGGTCCCCGTCGCCGCCTCGAGGCCGTCCCCGTGGTTGCACCGACTCGCGAACCGCCGTTATGTCGCCCCTTCGGGCCGCCGCGTCGCGACCCGCGGTCCCTGCCGTCGCCCCCTCGGGCCGTAGCGCCGCGGCCTGCGGTCTGCTCCGCCGTCACAGCGCGTCGACCTCCCATGGTATGCGCCGCGCCGTCTACCTTGGCGCGGGAACGCCACCGTCCGTGCCGGTCTTCGTCATGCTGTCAGGGTTCTTCGCCTACTTCGAGCATCGCCGCCGCACTCTTAACCTCACCGCCACCACCGCCGTCAGGCCGCCGCCGCCGCTCTTCTTTAGCCGCCGCCGCCCGTCCACCCCCTTCGTCTTCGTCCAAGCACCAGCCCGTCGCCAGCGTCGCCGTCATCTACCCCGACCACTTCGTCTACTCTGACCACCGTTGGTGACATCGGCCCCGCGCCGATGGACGCCGCAATCGTCGTCGAGTTCTTCTCTGCTGGCCCCTTCGACTTCTCCGACATGGCGTACAGGTCGTGCAGGTCCCTCGTCTACGCATGCCCGGTGCTGGCAACACCGATGCATGCCTTCATCCATGACATGTCCCCGGGCCTGGCAAGCCTGGTCGGCGCTTCGTCAACTTCGTCTTCGTCCGTCTAGGCATGCCCGGTGCTGGCAACACCGGTGCGTGCCTTCATCCATGATGTGTCCCCGGGCTTGGCAAACCCGTCGCGACGCGTCGTCAACCACATCTTCTTCCCGATGCACCACTACTTCGACACCACTACGCCCAGGCTAACTCGGCGCCCCCTTGCGCCTGCGGCTCCACGGCGACTTCCTCGACACCGGCCACCCCGACTCAACATCGACCACGGCATTCTTCGCGCGGCTACCTCGACCACGGCTCCACCACCCACGCTCATGGCTACATCGACAAACGGCACAAAGGTCTACCGCCTGCTTGAGCAACCTCGTTGGTTTCCACTCCGGCCACGACTCCATGATGCGTCGATCATTACGACCGTGGGGGGTGTCCGTCGGCTTGCCTTCGAATTCTTCTCTAGTCTCACCGTCTGCATTGCTACCATTGTGACTGCGGGGGGATGTTGAGTATAATGTTTATTAGTAAATACGAGATAGAGTAGGATTTGTTCTGGCTTGTTTTGTACTCCAAGTAGATGATTGTACTCCTATATATATGCCCACAAGGCTCAAGCAATACAACAAACTATTCCACCAACCTCCCTCTCCCTTCTAAAAGTAGTGTTAAAAATAAGAGAGTAGGATTTTTGGTCCAAAATGATGCTCTAGCACAATTGTTATATGCATATAGACCGGCATAATTTATGCAGTGTGCTCCATATCGAGCTCGCAAGCCTTCATATTTCAAGGTTTTGGACATTGACTTCCTCCCGCATGCTGATCGGTCAACGGCGTAGTCATCCGCACAGTTGTTGCTTCCTCATGTGTCAATGCCGCAAACGCCTTTTCACTATGAACAACGCCAATTAATGGCCGCCGTCACATTCTGCACCCTTTCCCTATATGCACCCATTTTTTGCCGGAGCGCGCCCATACATGGGTATGTAAAATCTCTGTCGCCCCCACCAGTATCGCCTACACACCCACCCCATTGCCCCCTCGCCCTAAGGTGGTTGTCACCTCATCCCCTCTCTTCGCCCTTCCCCATCACCGCCACAATCACCCTCAATGACCATGTTTATGCAGCTGAGCTCTCTCCACAGAGCTTTCTCGGTGAGACCGAAGGGACCGTGCTGAGAGAAAGGTTCTGGAAGATGGTGTGCCACTACTCTGTGTGGGTCAAGGATAACGCACATCATAAGGTTGAATCATCCATCGGCCGCACCTGCCACCCTCGACTACTTGATCGCATCTGGATGGCAGCCTATGCGAAAATGGACGTCGCACGCATGATGATCTTAAAAAATGTGGTTGTATCCCGCATCCAGGATGCACATGCGCTCGTCGACCACGTCCTCGTAAAAATCATAGCAACTGAAGCCTCCCCCGCCTATGAGGTAACTTCCAAAGGGAGGAATGATGTCTACTACACAACCTTCTTCTTGTAGACGTTGTTGGGCCTCCAAGTGCAGAGGTTTGTAGGACAGTAGCAAATTTCCCTCAAGTGGATGACCTAAGGTTTATCAATCCGTAGGAGGCGTAGGATGAAGATGATCTCTCTCAAACAACCCTGCAACCAAATAACAAAGAGTCTCTTGTGTCCCCAACACACCCAATACAATGGTAAATTGTATAGGTGCACTAGTTCGGCGAAGAGATGGTGATACAAGTGCAATATGGATGATAGATAAAGGTTTTTGTAATCTGAAAATATAAAAACAGCAAGGTAACTAATGATAAAAGTGAGCACAAACGGTATTGCAATGCTAGGAAACAAGGCCTAGGGTTCATACTTTCACTAGTGCAAGTCCTCTCAACAATAATAACATAATTGGATCATATAACTATCCCTCAACATGCAACAAAGAGTCACTCTAAAGTCACTAATAGCGGAGAACAAACGAAGAGATTATGGTAGGGTACAAAACCACCTCAAAGTTATTCTTTCCAATCAATCCGTTGGGCTATTCCTATAAGTGTCACAAACAGCCCTAGAGTTCGTACTAGAATAACACCTTAAGACACAAATCAACCAAAACCCTAATGTCACCTAGATACTCCAATGTCACCTCAAGTATCCGTGGGTATGATTATACGATATGCATCACACAATCTCAGATTCATCTATTCAACCAACACATAGAACCTCAAAGAGTGCCCCAAAGTTTCTACCGGAGAATCGCGACGAAAACGTGTGCCAACCCCTATGCATAGGTTCATGGGCGGAACCCGCAAGTTGATCACCAAAACATATATCAAGTGAATCATGTGATATCCCATTGTCACCACAGATACGCACGGCAAGACATACATCAAGTGTTCTCAAATCTTTAAAGACTCAATCCGATAGGATAAATTCAAAGGGGAAACTCAATCCATTACAAGAGAGTAGATGGGGGAAGAAACATCATAGGATCCAAATATAATAGCAAAGCTCGCGATACATCAAGATCGTATCACCTCAAGAACACGAGAGAGAGAGAGAGATCAAACACATAGCTACTGGTACATACCCTCAGCCCCGAGGGAGAACTACTCCCTCCTCATCATGGAGAGCACCGGGACGGGTCTAGATTGGCTTTTGGTGGCTACGGAGGCTTCTGGCGGCGAAACTCCCGATCTATTGTGCTCCCCGATCGTTTTAGGGTATATGGAGATATATAGGCGGAAGAAGTATGTCAGGGGGGCCACGAGGGGCCCACGAGGGTGGAGGGTGACGCCCGGGTACTTAAGCTACAGTGAACCTCCGCTAATGATGCCACGTCACCTCGGTTACTGTGATAAACTCGCGTCACTTCGAGACCCAGTTAAAATTTTCAAATTTTAAAGTAAAACCAAACAATAACAGTTTTCAAATATTAAAACTAAAATGTTCGGAGTGAGCCAAATAATGCATAAGTAGTAATGGTGGAGAAACCACATTGTTATAAAAGGTTTCATTGCACTTAGGTAATTAAAACAGTAGTTATAACAATTAAATACATACGTATTGGATTTTATTAAATATTAAACTATTTTGTTTTGGGTTAATAATTACTATGAGAGTAGTATAATTATAAATGCAAATTTAGGTACTAGTGATAATTTTTATAAAACAGAAACTAAGAGGAAGCTAAAAATAAATAGAAAAGAATAATAACTAAAAAGAAAAGAACAATCAGAAAAAAGAAATCGAAAGAGAAAGCCCCCACTGGGCCTCGACCGAGCCGGCCCCGTCGGCCACCCCACCAGGCCGGCCCAACCGGCCACTCTCCCCCGCACTCCCCATACCCCCGAAAGCCTAGCCGCTTCCCCACGTCGCCCCACTCGCTCCCCCCCACTTCCCCACTCGATTGGATTTGGATCGGGAGGATTTCCGATCCCCTCGCCCCTGTACGTCGACGCCGGCGCCCGGAGCTCCCCCGCCGGCCTACTTCCTCCTCTCTGCCGGCCTGCCTTCCCATCGCCGTCGTCCCCGTCAACCCCCACGAGCACCACTGCCCCGTTCCCTGCTTTCCCCCGTGGGCTCACCCTCTCCCTCCTATCTGTCTTCTCGTGCACCACCACGCGCACACGCGCCCGCTGCTCGTCGTCGTTGTGCTCGCTCTGGCCACCCCTTGCACGCCCTGCCTGCACCACTGCCCACGTCCCTCTGCGCGTCGTCCTCCTGGTGCTCGCGGCCGACCAAATGGTCGCCGGAGTGGGCCGCTCCGTGCCTCACCGCGGCCAGCACACGGCCAATGCGTCCCGCACCCCCCTCCTCGCCGCTGCGCTGCTGCGTGCCCCGGCGCACCCAACCAACCCCCGCACGCACCGCTTGCCGTCTTCGCCGCCCCACGCCTGGCCGCACCGGGGCCGCGCCGTGGCCGCCCCCTTCCTTCTCCGACGCGGCCACTGCTCGCCACCGTCCCCAACTTTCTGGCCACTGCTCGCTACCGTCCACCATTCGCCTCCCCCGCTCTGTAGCGCCCCGTTGCCACGGTTGCCTCGCCCCTCTGCGCCACCTTCGGTCACCGCTCGCTTCCCACTACGGCTCCGGCCTAGCCTCCCCGCGGCCACTGTCGCAGCTCCTGCTGGGCCGCGGCCGAGCGCCGCCTCCGGCTGCTACGGGCACCACCGCGGCCTCGCCCCGCTTCGGTTGTGGCCACGCCGTGGCCACCGCCCCCTACTGCTCCGGCGCCCTGCCGGGTCCGTCGCCCCGCGCGCCCCTGGGCATGCGCCCACTCGGGCAGTGCCCGCACCCGCGGCGCCCGCAGCAACCGAACCGCTAAGGCCCCTGGGGCCTATGACAGATGGGCCCCACGCCCAGAACGTTTTAACAAAAAAAGAGATTAAAATAATAATAATAATAAATAAAATTAATAATTAATAATTAATCTTAATTAAAGAATTAATTAAACTAATTAATCCTGATTGGATTAACCTAACCACTAATTAAACTAATTGACCCTGTTTAATTAACCTGCTAATTAAATGTGTCAATGACGAACGGGACCCACCTGTCAGGTTGACCAGGTCAACTGCTGACGTCATGATGATGTCAGCAAGAACTATTCTGGATAATGTTGCATTAAAATAATTAAATAAATCATAAAAATGATTTAATCCTTTTAAAATTAATATAAAATAAACCGTAGCTCAGATGAAAAAACTTTGTACATGAAAGTTGCTTAGAACGACAAGACAAATCCGGATACGCAGCCCGTTCGTCCACCACACATCCCTAACCTACCGAACTCGCAACGTTCCCCCTCCGGTTCATCTGTCCGAAAACGCGAAACACCGGGAATACTTTCCCGGATGTTTTCCCCCTTCATCGGTACCACCTCGTACCGTGTTAGGGCACACTTGGCATCACGCTTTGTCATGTCATGTATCGTCATGCTTTTGTTTGCATTATATTTATTGTTTCTTCCCCCTCTTCTCTCGCTAGACACCGAGACCAACGCCGCTGCTACCCAGTACGGATACGGTGTTGACGACCCCTCTCTCTTGCCAGAGCAACCGGGCAAGCCTCCCCCCTTGTTCACCAGATATCGCCTACTCTTCTCTATACTGCTTGCATTAGAGTAGTGTAGCTTCTTACTGCTTTCCGTTAATCCTATTCTGATGCATAGCCTATCATTGTTACTACAACTATTGATACCTTACCGGCAATCCTAAATGCTTAGTATAGGATGCTAGTTTACCATCAGTGGCCCTACATTTTTGTCCGTCTACCATGATATACTATCGGGCCGTGATCACTCGGGAGGTGGTCACGGGTATATACTTATACATAATATATGATACTTGTGGTGACAAAAGACGGGTCGGCTCGAGGAGTACCCGCGGTTGATTCATGAATTGGGGGCTGGAAGGACATACTTTCCCGACATCCCTCTGTGTGAATCTTTATGGCAAAGCGACAGGGCAGGTTGAGACCACCTAGGAGAAAGGTGGGCCTGGCCCTGGTCGACGTTCGCGGTTATTTCAAGATAACACGTTTAACGAGATCTTGGTATTTGATCTGAGTCTGGCCACTGGCCTATACGCATTAACCATCTATGCGGGGACATTTATGGGCACTCGACGTCGTGGTATCAGCCGAAGCCTTTGTGACGTCAGCGACTGAGCGGCGCGCGCCGGGTTGGACTGGAACGCCTGCTCTTGTATAAGGGAGGCTATGTCTGCTCTCCTGCCGCCCTCGCAACGTGCAGGTGTGCAATGGGTGATGGGCCCAGACCCCTGCGCCATAGGATTTAGACCGGCGTGCTGACCTCTCTGTTGTGCCTAGGTAGGGTGCGACGTGTTGATCTTCCGAGGCCGGGCATGACCCAGAAAAGTGTGTCCGGACAAAGGGGATCGAGCGTGTTGGGAAATGTGGCGCACCCCTGCAGGGAAGTTAATCTATTCGTATAGCCGTGATCTTCGGTAACAGGACGACTTGGAGTTGTACCTTGACCTTATGACAACTAGAACCGGATACTTAATAAAACACACCCTTCCAAGTGCTAGATACAACCCGGTGGTCGCTCTCTGATACGTCTCCATTGTATCTACTTTTCCAAACACTTTTGCCCTTGTTTTGGACTCTAACTTGTATGATTTGAATGGAACTAACCCGGACTGACGCTGTTTTCAGCATAATTTCCATGATGTTGTTTTATGTGCAGAAAACAAAAGTTCTCGGAATGACCTAAAACTCCACGGAATATCTTACAATAAATAATAAAAAATCCTCGCCAAAGATGAAGACCAGGGGGGTACACCCTTGCCATGAGGGTGGGCCCCCCTAGGGCGCGCCCCCTACCTCGTGGGCCCCCTGGAGACCTCCCGACTCTAACTCCAACTCTATATAACTGCTTTCGGGGAGAAAAAAATAAGAGAGAAGAAATCATCGCGTTTTATGATACGGAGCCGCTGCCAAGCCCTAAAACCTCTCGGGAGGGCTGATCTAGAGTCCGTTCGGGGCTCCAGAGAGGGGGATTCGTCACCGTCGTCATCATCAACCATCCTCCATCACCAATTTCATGATGCTCACCGCCGTGCGTGAGTAATTCCATCGTAGGCTTGCTAGACGGTGATGGGTTGGATGAGATTCACCATGTAATCGAGTTAGTTTTGTTAGGGTTTGATCCCTAGTATCCACTATGTTCTGAGATTGATGTTGCTATGACTTTGCTATGCTTAATGCTTGTCCCTAGGGCCCGAGTGCCATGATTTCAGATCTGAACCTATTATGTTTTCATCAATATATGAGAGTTCTTGATCCTATCTTGCAAGTCTATAGTCACCTATTATGTGTGATGATCCGTTAACCCCGAAGTGATAATAATCGGGATACTTACCGGTGCTGACCTGTTGGAAATATGCCCTAGAGGCAATAATGAAATGGTTATTATTATATTTCTTTGTTCATGATAATTGTCTATTGTTCATGCTATAATTGTGTTATCCGGAAATCGTAATACATGTGTGAATACATAGACCACAACATGTCCCTAGTGAGCCTCTAGTTGACTAGCTCGTTGATCAAAAGATAGTCATGGTTTCCTGACTATGGACATTGGATGTCATTGATAACGAGATCACATCATTAGGAGAATGATGTGATGGACAAGACCTAATCCTAAGCATAGCTCAAAGATCGTGTAGTTCGTTTGCTGTAGCTTTTCCGAATGTCAAGTATCATTTCCTTAGACCATGAGATTGTGCAACTCCCGGATACCGTAGGAGTGCTTTGGGTGTGCCAAACGTCACAACGTAACTGGGTGACTATAAAGGTACACTACAGGTATCTCCAAAAGTGTCTGTTGGGTTGGCACGAATCGAGACTGGGATTTGTCACTCCGTATGACGGAGAGGTATCTATGGGCCCACTCAGTAATGCATCATCATAATGAGCTCAATGTGATCAAGTGGTTGATCACGGGATCATGCATTATGGTACGAGTAAAGTGATTTGCCGGTAACGAGATTGAACGAGGTATTGGGATACCGATGATCGAGTCTCGGGCAAGTAATGTACCGATTGACAAAGGGAATTATATACGGATTGATTGAATCCTCGACATCGTGGTTCATCCGATGAGATCATCGTGGAGCATGTGGGAGCCAACATGGGTATCCAGATCCCGCTGTTGGTTATTGATCGGAGAGGCATCTCGGTCATGTCTGCATGTCTCCCGAACCCATAGGGTCTACACACTTAAGGTTCGGTGACGCTAGGGTTGTAGAGATATTAGTATGCAGTAACCCGAAAGTTGTTCGGAGTCCCGGATGATATCCCGGACGTCACAATGAGTTCCGGAATGGTCCGGAGGTAAAGATTTATATATAGGAAGTCCAGTTTTGGCCATCGCGAAGGTTTCAGGGGTCGCCGGTATTGTACCGGGACCACCGGAAGGGTCCCGGGGGTCCA
This sequence comes from Triticum urartu, assembly GCF_003073215.2. Lineage (NCBI taxonomy): Eukaryota > Viridiplantae > Streptophyta > Magnoliopsida > Poales > Poaceae > Triticum > Triticum urartu. Next base: position 129,095,840 of record NC_053028.1, read on the forward strand.
CCGGGTGGGGCCACCTATCCCGGTGGGCCCCATGGGCTGAAGTGGGAGGGGAACCAGCCCTTGGTGGGCTAGTGCGCCCCCCTTGGGCCTCCCCTGCGCCTAGGGTTGGGAAACCCTAGGGGTGGGGGCGCCCCCACTTGGCTTGGGGGGGAAGCCACCCCTTGGCCGCTGCCCCCCTTGGAGATTGCATATTCTAGGGCCGCCCCCCAAGGCCCCTATATAAAGAGGGGGGAGGGAGGGCAGCCGCACCCTTGCTCTTGGCACCTCCCTCTCCCTCCGTAACACCTCTCCTCCCCGCTTGCGCTTGGCGAAGCCCTGCCGGGATCCTGCTGCATCCACCACCACGCCGTCGTGCTGCTGGATCTTCATCAACCTCTCCTTCCCCCTTGCTGGATCAAGAAGGAGGATGAAAGATCGTGGATGTCGCCTAGAGGGGGGGTGAATAGGCGTTTTAAAATAATTACGATTTAGGCTTGAACAAATGCGGAATAAACCTAGCGGTTAATTTGTCAAGCACATAACCTAAAGCACCTAGGCTCACCTAAGTGCACCAACAACTTATGCTAAGCAAGATAAGCAACTATGTGATAGCAAGATATATGACAAGAAACAATATGGCTATCACAAAGTAAAGTGCATAAGTAAAGAGCTCGGGTAAGAGATAACCGAGGCACGCGGAGACGATGATGTATCCCGAAGTTCACACCCTTGCGGATGCTAATCTCCGTTTGGAGCGGTGTGGAGGCACAATGCTCCCCAAGAAGCCACTAGGGCCACCGTAATCTCCTCACGCCCTCGCACAATGCAAGATGCTCCGTGATTCCACTAAGGGACCCTTGAGGGCGGTCACCGAACCCGTACAAATGGCAACCCTTGGGGGCGGTCACCGAACCCGTACACTTTGGCAACCCTTGGGGGCGGTCACCGGTACCCGTCAAATTGCTCGGGGCGATCTCCACAACCTAATTGGAGACCCCGACGCTTGCCCGGAGCTTTACACCACAATGATTGAGCTCCGAACACCACCAACCGTCTAGGGCGCCAAGGCACCCAAGAGGAACAAGCTCTAGGGTGCCCAAACACCCAAGAGTAATAAGCTTCTCAAACTTCACTTCCACGTATCACCGTGGAGAACTCAAACCGATGCACCAAATGCAATGGCAAGGGCACACGGAGTGCCCAAGTCCTTCTCTCTCAAATCCCACCGAGCAACTAATGCTAGGGAGGAAAATGAGAGGAAGAACAAGAAGGAGAACACCAAGAACTCCAAGATCTAGATCCAAGGGGTTCCCCTCACATAGAGGAGAAAGTGATTGGTGGAAATGTGGATCTAGATCTCCTCTCTCTTTTCCCTCAAAAACTAGCAAGAATCCATGGAGGGATTGAGAGTTAGCAAGCTCAAAGAAGGTCAACAATGGGGGCAAAAACGAGCTCAAGAGATGGAACCATTGGGGAAGAAGACCCCCTTAAATAGGTCCCCACGAATCTGCCCGTTATGTACAGAACAACAGAACAACATAGGAGCGGTACAACCTCTAATGAGCACCGGTACAACCGGTAACAGGCAATAAGCGGTACAACCGGCCCACAACCGCCCAACAACCGCACCACAACAGAGACCAGTCCGGTGGTAGAGCGGTACATGACCGGTACAACCTCCGGACCAATTCTGGAGCGGTACAACCGCTCCAAACACCGGTTGTACCGGTCAAGCGGTACAACCTCTCCATGGGGCGGTACAACCTCTCTGTGTAAAACAGGCAATATCAAAACAGCCACAACTTTCGCATACGAGCTCCGAATTCAACGAAACCAAGTTTGTTGGAAAGCTAATGACAAGGGCTAACACAAATCTTAGAGAGAGAAATATCAATAAGAAGCAAATGAGAAAAGGACCATAATAAAATGGTGAGAACCCTTCCTCGGAAAAGACCGGTAAAACCTCCAACACCGAAAACATCATAGAAGATGCATGCGAACTCCGTTTTCGATGAACTCAAGCTTGTCATCAAGATGACCATAAGCTCTAAGACTCACAAATGGAACCAAACAAGAACCAAGAAAGATGATGCAAGGATGCAATGGTTTGAGCTCTCGACTAATGATACGATCAAGCTACTCCCTAGAGAGCCCCCCTTGATAGTACGGCAATCGATCCTACAACCCGGTCTCCCAACTACCACTATGAGACCGGTAAAATAGAAAACCTATCAAGGGCAAACCTTTGCCTTGCACATAGTCCACTTGAGCTAGATGATGACGATCTTGACTTCCTCAAGTTGGACCACCTTTCTTGATTGTGTTGGCTCGATGAAGACTAGTTGATTGCTCCCCCATACTCTCTATGGGTGAGCCACTCTTCGAGTTGCTCCACTTGAACTTGCACACTGCAAACTTGGACGATCACCACTTGATGTCATCCTCCATGGGTTGTATGAGATCTTCCTCTTGACGCAAGACCATGGAAACATACCTAACCCCACAAAGAACTCTCACGTAGACCATGGGTTAGTTCACAAAGCGTAATGGACAATGCTTACCATACCATGGGATCACTTGATCCCTCTCGGTACTTCTTCTACGCTTTGTGAGTTGATCAACTTGATTCACTCTTGACTTAGTCTTGATCAACATTGAATCTTTCCAACTCTCTTCATTTGGATGATGTCTTGAAGGTAAACATGAATGATCACACAATCTTCTTCTTCAAGACATGCATGCAATAAGCTCAACTCACACATGACCAATCTTTGGATAATTCCTTGAAAAGCACTTTGGTCATCTCATAAACTCCTTGAAACCAACACATGGACTTCAAGACAATCCTCTGGACAAATCCTTCAAATATAACTCAAGGCAACCGTTAGTCCATAGAGATTGTCATCAATTACCAAAACCACACACGGGGGCACCGCATGTCCTTTCAATCTCCCCCATTTTGGTAATTAATGACAATCACTTTCAAGAGAGTTTATATAAGGAATTATGCATCACCATGCAAGGCAACAACCAATAATGCATATATATGAGATGCAAATGCTTAGGAACAAAACTAAAACAAGGAGAAAGCTCTGAAGACTTCTCCACAAAACTCTCTGAAACTTCTCCCCCATTGGCATCGATTGCCAAAATGGGTGAAAAGCTAAGAAGACCAATATAAAAGGTGTTCCTCCAAAAGTTGTGTATTTCTCAACAAGAGAGTGGAATGCCATACACATATCCAAAGGTAATACTTGGAGGGAGACCAACTATATTGAGGAACCAAGATTGCTAAAGGAAGATATGCCACAAAGACATAACCGAGAGAGACACAAGCAATCAAGCAACCAAAAGATACCAATTGATGCAAGCTGTCAAAAGATACCAATTGAACCAACTAGACCAAAGATCCTACGAGCCACGTGAATAAAGGCTATTATGATATGAGCAAAGGAGTGTTCTAAAGAAACTAGAGAAGCTCCCCATGATTTGTGCACACATAAGAATATTTGTATTTGGATACAAAGTGCACACAATAGGATCATAGCTCCCCCAAAATCAATAGAAACTAACAACAAGTGCAAGTGAGCATATAGGAAACTAAGACTAGTACTTGAAACAAACACATGGTTGAGTAACAAGTAAAAGAGACAACTTAAGAAAGGGCTCAACCAAAATGATGTGTGTGAGTCAAGGCAATGCACTTGAGAAGACTAATGTACGGATGAGCATTAAGCATCAATAAAGTCTTGAAAGAATGAGGCATACGGTGCAAGGCCTATCATTCCCGCACACAACTAGCAAATGGGTTCACAAGCTTACTAAAAAGCATATAAAGAACCTATGCTTGTGACATCGCGTGGTGAAGATAGAAGATGAAAGCCTCATCAAGACGAGGGATACCAATTAAGATGGAAAAAGCCTTGTAAAGAGAAGCATGAGGAAAATAATCTTCACCACACACAAGAGCATCAAGATGCAACGAAAGAAGACACACACTCAAGGAAAAATCTTTCATGGAGCCACCAAAGAAATAACATAAGAAAGACAAGGTGGACGTGAAAGAAAGGATATCAACTAGATATGCAACTTATCTCAAGTGTATAAGATTCTAGGTAGACGAAATCATGATGATATATATCTACAAAGAAGGATGTACACCCGAAATAGTTACAACACGAGGAACAAGATATCCAAAGGGAGGTCATACATATACCAATAAGATATTTGCTTGGAAGCATAGCACATGGCTAGATATGGTCTTATTATATATAAATGAATTCCTACCACACACCCATCAAAGACATCAAAACTAGCAACAAGAGATCATTGTTGGGATGCTTTGAGAAAGGGAACAAGTATCACAAGAATGAGTGAATAACATGCCATGATACAACCTACACAAGGTTGATGCAAGAAATGTGTGCATGAAGAATATGAAGATACTTGTTACCGAGTTAACATTGGAAGGATGTAGTAGATACCAATTGAAGGTAGATAGTAGTTCATTGATCATCCTAGCTCGACTCCAATAAGCACATGATGACAACACCTTCCTTGTGAGTGAGCCGAGCATCCAATGTATCTCCAATTGTTCCTAGAACAACAACACAAACAAAATGGTACCCAAACTCATTGGGACCAAAGAGTTAGAGAACCAACAACACATAGGACAAACTCCACATAAATATGTGCATATAGATATGAAAATGAATTTCATGCACATCTCATCCAATTTGAGACTTGGTGGAGTTCCCCCTATATATTGGGTCAAAGAAAGAAAACATGCCAAAGAAACTACAAGAAGTAAATATGCATGCTCAAGACTTTCAAGAACCGAGACCAAAAGACAAAGAAATACCAAGCGAAGAAAAGATACCAACTGAATAAATCATCACTTGGAGGATATCCATAAAAGATACATCAAGGAATGAGATATCCATTGATACACTCAAAAAGAAAGATGTCAAACTCCCAAAAGAGAGAATGGTTCCAAACAAACCAAGCCCTCTACAAAGTTTCATGATGGCACAAAGCACCAAAAAGAAACGGCTTGCCTTCCACAAACACACACTTGATAAGGATCACAAGATGAGTGTTTTATAGAGAATAGGATAGCTCCCCCAAGACTAGTGCATTATAGAGAATTTGCATTTGAATACAAAATGCACGAGGTGGGATCACCACTTTCACTATATTTAGAAAACACTAGACAGGGTCAAGAAATTAACAAGATCCACAAGTGGTATGGAATACAATGGGAGTTGACACCATCCTAGGCAAGAGATAAAGCAAATAAAAGCACATGCCAATGTAAAGATGATCAATAATTTCTACCACACATAAGTGAGTACTAATTGTTTAAAGACAAGAAGTATTTGGAAATAATTCCCGGTGGTAGATAACAAGGATATCCGACATCATCTTCACACCAAACAAAAAGCAAGTTGCAACTTGTAGAGCTAACATGCCACCTAGGAACAAGATAATTTAAAATATCAATTCTAGGTGACAATATCTCAAATGTACACATTTTCTAGGCTAGTAATATACACATAGCATATTACTCCCCCATAATGTGATACCAATTAAAGATAAACAAGAGGCAAAATAACGAACCAACACGAGATAATTAATGGACAATATAGAATTTGATTTTCTCATGAGAAGACATACCACATAGCGACTAGATAATCTTGAAATATCAATACTAGATGGTATTACTCATGTACACACATATATAGGATTGTGAGGTGCACAAAGCACATCACTCCCCCATAATGGGATATTCCATTAATCTCTCACAAGAGCCAACTAAGAAAAGAACAAGATGCAAAAGGCTCAACGCATGACACACACGTACATGATGTGCAAACCAACACAATCAAGTTGGAAGCACAACATATACAAACACATGCAAGGAACAAAACCAAAACATGCAAGGGGGCAAGTAACTTTCAATGTAAGCAATTGAGGTACAAGTTACCGCAAGGAGGCACATTGGATATAAGATATAATCTTGATGATTCAATTGACTTGGCTTGAGACAATAAGAATGATGAAGTACCCTTAATTGTTCATAATGTAGCCAAGTCTCCAATGACCTCCTACATCACCTATTGATCAAGTTTGAGCTTGTTGGTCCCCAACCAAGTTGGGTCCTAAGAGGTTAGTCACAATAGGCTTGGCTACCCAAATGGTTCTTTGCTTCAAACCACTTTGAGTACCAACAAACTTGGCAACCACATTGCCAACCTTATCCTTCCCAAGAGAATAGACATCATCAATAATAATTGGGTTGGATAAGTTATCACTAGTGCATGAAGAGGCGAGGTGACCTTTCTCGCGACATAGGTAGCAACGTCTACTCTTCACTTTCTTCTCACTTGATTTCTCAACTTGAGAAGCATAAGTTTGAGTCTTGTTGGAAAGAGGCTTTCCTTCAACTTGAGGTTGAGAATGAGAGTGTACTTGTGGCCGCTTCCCTTGTTGCTTGTCACTAATGGGCTTCTTCTTCAATGGGCAAGATCTAACATGATGCCCTTCTACTTTGCACTTGAAGCAAGCAATCTTGGCCGAATTCTTGACTTGTTCTTGGCCCTTCCTTTTGTTCACCTTGGACTTATTCTTCTTGTTGGAGTTGAATCCAAGTCCACCTTTGTCATTGGGGGATTTTTGCACACTCAAGATATTGTTGAGTGTGGATTTCCCTTCATGACTCTTTTCCAAGTCTTTCTTCAAAGAAGTGACTTGGGCCTTGAGCTCTTTGATTTCCTCTACATGGTTAGTCTCAACACAAGTACTAGAGGAAGTATAAGCTTCATCGTTAGAGCAACAAGGCAAGGAAAGCAATTCATCACAAGATGTACCAACATTGTGAGTAGATGAATTACAAGGACTAGCACATGGCAATATAGCATTTTCACTAGAAGTAGTGCTAGTATCCACATGAGGCTCACTAGATGTTACCTTAGCAAGCATGGCCTCATGAGCTAATTTTTGCACATTATGGGATACTAGAAGATCATCATGAGAGCTTGTGAGCTTTACATGATTTTCTTCCAACATTCCATAATTGCTAAATAGCAACTCAAGTTGAGCCCGAAGCTCAACATTCTCCTTCAAAATGGATGCTTCACAAGTAAGAGAGTTAGTATCCCAAGCATCATCATTAACAACAATAGGAGAGGACACCTTGCCAAGCTCTTTTAAGTAAGAAGCTTCAAGTTGAGCATGAGACTCGGTGAGTTTGATGAGCTCACCCTTGATGACCCTTGAGCCATTTTCAAGGTGCTCAAAATCCTCAAGGAGTCTAGCATGAGCAACTTCAAGCTTAGCATTTTTAGTTTCAAAAACATTGGCCACCTCAAGAGCTCTATCATGAGATTCCTTCACTCTAGATAATTCTAGAGCAAAAGTCTCCTCAAGAGATTCCTTGGTGGTTTGTTCAAGTTCAAGAGCTTGAGAGAGGTCCGCAATCTCATTAGCATAATCACGCTCATGACCTTCCATTTTATCAATGGTGACCTCATGCTCCTCAAGACAAGATTCCAACTCATCAATATATTTCTTGCCCTCAATTGCAATAGACATGATTTCCATGAAGTTGGAACGAGCAATTTTATTCTTAAGAAGAGCTTTAAAAATCATTTCCCCCTTAATTTTTAAGGAGGCAACATCATGATTCTCTTCATCATAATCAACATCATCATCACTCTTGCGATCATCAATATCATCACAAGATATATTGGGATTCAAAGTGGGAGATACCTTTGAAGCCTTGGCCATAAGGCAAAATGCAATAGATGGTGATGTAGGATCCCTTGAAGCACCATTCAAGACCACATCTTGTTCCATGGAGTGTTGGGTTTCCTCTACATTGTTAGCATAACAATTCGAGGAAATATATGCATTTTTATCATGGCAACAAGACATAGTAAACATATCATCATAAGATTTAGTCAAGCAATTTCTACATGATATGCAAGAACTATCAACACAAGCATGTGAAACATTTGGAGTGCTCGTAGTGCCAAAGTCCAAAGATGAAGCATTGCAATAAGAAAGTGATGAAGGATTATTAACAATAAGCCCACTATCATCATTGTAATGTACACCACTACTCACCATGTAATTACCTTGTGGCAACCCACATGTAGGTGAAGTAGAAGAAGTTGAGAAGGCAACACGGACAGAGGTGGAGGGAGAACAATCATCCCCACAAATCTTGGACATGCCATATTTATCTTGAAGCTTTGTCCACAACTCATGAGCATCCCAGAATGGCATGAGTTGAAATATAACTACATTGCTCAAAGCATCAAAAAGCACATTAGAAGCTTGAGCATTGAGATAAGAGTTTTTCTCATCCTCTAAAGATAATCTTTGGGGATCCTTTGGAGGAGAAAAACCCATATCTACCATTCGTTCTAAATTTAGGTCCATGACCCTAAAGAGATTAAGCATGCGAATTACCCAAACATCAAAATTTGTGCCATCAAAACTAAGAGTGTCAGAGAATCCTAATCCCCTAGTCGACATCTTTACTCTCTAGGCGGTAAAGCCTAATAAAGAGAGACGAGGCTCTGATACCAATTGAAAGATCGTGGATGTCGCCTAGAGGGGGGGTGAATAGGCGTTTTAAAATAATTACGATTTAGGCTTGAACAAATGCGGAATAAACCTAGCGGTTAATTTGTCAAGCACATAACCTAAAGCAACTAGGCTCACCTAAGTGCACCAACAACTTATGCTAAGCAAGATAAGCAACTATGTGATAGAAAGATATATGACAAGAAACAATATGGCTATCACAAAGTAAAGTGCATAAGTAAAGAGCTCGGGTAAGAGATAACTGAGGCACGCGGAGACGAGGATGTATCCCGAAGTTCACACCCTTGCGGATGCTAATCTCCGTTTGGAGCGGTGTGGAGGCACAATGCTCCCCAAGAAGCCACTAGGGCCACCGTAATCTCCTCACGCCCTCGCACAATGCAAGATGCCGTGATTCCACTAAGGGACCCTTGAGGGCGGTCACCGAACCCGTACAAATGGCAACCCTTGGGGGCGATCACCGAACTCGTACACTTTGGCAACCCTTGGGGGCGGTCACCGGTACCCGTCAAATTGCTCGGGGCGATCTCCACAACCTAATTGGAGACCCCGACGCTTGCCCGGAGCTTTACACCACAATGATTGAGCTCCGAACAACACCAACCATCTAGGGCGCCAAGGCACCCAAGAGGAACAAGCTCTAGGGTGCCCAAACACCCAAGAGTAATAAGCTTCTCAAACTTCACTTCCACGTATCACTGTGGAGAACTCAAACCGATGCACCAAATGCAATGGCAAGGGCACACGGACTGCCCAAGTCCTTCTCTCTCAAATCCCACCGGAGCAACTAATGCTAGGGAGGAAAATGAGAGGAAGAACAAGAAGGAGAACACCAAGAACTCCAAGATCTAGATCCAAGGGGTTCCCCTCACATAGAGGAGAAAGTGATTGGTGGAAATGTGGATCTAGATCTCCTCTCTCTTTCCCCTCAAAAACTAGCAAGAATCCATGGAGGGATTGAGAGTTAGCAAGCTCAAAGAAGGTCAACAATGGGGGCAAAAACGAGCTCAAGAGATAGGGAACCATTGGGGAAGAAGACCCCCTTAAATAGGTCCCCACGAATCTGCCCGTTATGTACAGAACAACATAGGAGCGGTACAACCTCTAAGAGCACCGGTACAACCGGTAACAGGCAATAAGCGGTACAACCGGCCCATAACCGCCCAACAACCGCACCACAACAGAGACCAGTCCGGTGGTAGAGCGGTACATGACCGGTACAACCTCCGGACCAATTTTGGAGCGGTACAACCGCTCCAAACACCGGTTGTACCGGTCAAGCGGTACAACCTCTCCATGGGGCGGTACAACCTCTCTGTGTAAAACATGCAATATCAAAACAGCCACAACTTTCGCATACGAGCTCCGAATTCAACGAAACCAAGTTTGTTGGAAAGCTAACAACAAGGGCTAACACAATCTTGAGAGAAATAAAAATAAGAAGCAAATGAGAAAAGGACCATAATAAAATGGTGAGAACCCTTCCTCGGAAAAGACCAGTAAAACCTCCAACACCGAAAACATCATAGAAGATGCATGCGAACTCTGTTTTCGATGAACTCAAGCTTGTCATCAAGGTGACCATAAACTCTAAGACTCACAAATGGAAACAAACAAGAACCAAGAAAGATGATGCAATGATGCAATGGTTTGAGCTCTTGACTAATGATACGATCAAGCTACTCCCTAGAGAGCCCCCCTTGATAGTACGACAATGGATCCTACAACCCGGTCTCCCAACTACCACTATGAGACCGGTAAAATAGAAAACCTATCAAGGGCAAACCTTTGCCTTGCACATAGTCCACTTGAGCTAGATGATGACGATCTTGACTTCCTCAAGTTGGACCACCTTTCTTGATTGTGTTGGCTCGATGAAGACTAGTTGATTGCTCCCCCATACTCCACTATGGGTGAGCCACTCTTCGAGTTGCTCCACTTGAACTTGCACACTGCAAACTTGATGACGATCACCACTTGATGTCATCCTCCATGGGTTGTATGAGATCTTCCTCTTGACGCAAGACCATGGAAACATACCTAACCCCACAAAGAACTCTCACGTAGACCATGGGTTAGTACACAAAGCGTAATGGACAATGCTTACCATACCATGGGATCACTTGATCCCTCTTGGTACTTCTTCTACGCTTTGTGAGTTGATCAACTTGATTCACTCTTGACTTAGTCTTGATCAACATTGAATATTTCCAACTCTCTTCATTTGGATGATGTCTTGAAGGTAAACATGAATGATCCACACAATCTTCTTCTTCAAGACATGCTTGCAATAAGCTCAACTCACACATGACCAATCTTTGGATAATTCCTTGAAAAGCACTTTGTCCATCTCATAAACTCCTTGAAACCAACACATGGACTACAAGACAATCCTATGGACAAATGCTTCAAATATAACTCAAGGCAACCGTTAGTCCATAGAGATTGTCATCAATTACCAAAACCACACACGGGGGCACCGCATGTCCTTCGCCCATGGGTTGTATGAGATCTTCCTCTTGACGCAAGACCATGGAAACATACCTAACCCCACAAAGAACTCTCACGTAGACCATGGGTTAGTTCACAAAGCGTAATGGACAATGCTTACCATACCATGGGATCACTTGATCCCTCTCGGTACTTCTTCTACGCTTTGTGAGTTGATCAACTTGATTCACTCTTGACTTAGTCTTGATCAACATTGAATCTTTCCAACTCTCTTCATTTGGATGATGTCTTGAAGGTAAACATGAATGATCACACAATCTTCTTCTTCAAGACATGCATGCAATAAGCTCAACTCACACATGACCAATCTTTGGATAATTCCTTGAAAAGCACTTTGGTCATCTCATAAACTCCTTGAAACCAACACATGGACTTCAAGACAATCCTCTGGACAAATCCTTCAAATATAACTCAAGGCAACCGTTAGTCCATAGAGATTGTCATCAATTACCAAAACCACACACGGGGGCACCGCATGTCCTTTCAGAGGAGACGTCTTCCCAACCGTACGTGTGTTGAACGCGGAGGTGTTGTCAGTTCGGCACTTGGTCATCGGTGATTTGGATCACGACGAGTACGACTCCATCAACCCCGTTCTCTTGAACGCTTCCATGCGCGATCTACAAGGGTATGTAGATGCACTCCTCTCTCCCTCGTTGCTAGATGAATCCATAGATTGATATTGGTGATGCGTAGAAAATTTTAAAATTCTGATACGTTCCCCAACATGACCGTAGTTGGAGGAGTCCATGTATTCACTATGTGCTAATGCTTTGTTCTGGTTCTCTATTAAAAGGGGGCCTTAATATCCCTTAGTTTCCATTAGCACCCCGCTGCCATGGGAGGGTAGGACAAAAGATGTCATGCAAGTTCTTTTCCATAAGCACGTATGACTATATTCAAAATACATGCCTACATTACATTGACGAATTGGAGCTAGTTTTGTGTCACCCTATGTTATGACTGTTACATGATGAACCACATCCGGCATAATTATCCATCATTGATCCGATGCCTACGAGCTTTCCATATACTGGTTTACTCTTATTTAGTTTCCCGTTGCTATTGTTACAATCACTACAAAATACCAAAAACATTACTTTGCTTTCGTTACTCTTTTGTTACCGTTACCATCACTATCATATTACTTTGCTACAAAACACTTTGCTGCAGATACTAAGTTTGTAGGTGTGGTTGAATTGACAACTCAGCTGCTAGTACTTGAGAATATTCTTTGGCTCCCCTTGTGTCGAATCAATAAATTTGGGTTGAATACTCTACCCTCGAAAGCTGTTGCGATCCCCTATACTTGTGGGTTATCAAGACTAATTTCTAGCGCCGTTGCCGGGGAGCATAGCTCTATTCTTTGAGTCACTAGGGATTTATATCTGCTTATCATTATGAAGAACTTGAGAGATCCAAAAACCAAGATCTATCCCTCAACTACGAGAGGAGGTAAGGAACTACCATCTAGCTCTCCACTTGATTCACCTTCTGTTATGAGTAAGCTTGCGACACCTAAACCTGCTTCTGCTATTCGTTCTGATATGTCACATGTTATTGATGATGCTACTTCTGCTATGCATGATACTTATGATGAAACTACCTCTATGCCTGATACTACTATGCCACTTAGTGATTTTCTTGAGGAACGACTTGCTAGGGCTAGAGAGATTGAAAATATTGAATCTGATTATGATGATGAAAGAGATGATGAAGAATCACTTGTTATTCCTGAGGGTTATTTATTTGATCAAGAAGCTTCTTTAACTATTTTATCTTGCAAATATAGATATGAACTCAAAAGGTTATTAGCTAAATGGAATAAGCAATCTCTAAATGCTAGGATAAGACCAGACCCTACTTTTGCTACCTCGCCTATCTGTGTTACTGATAAGGATTATGAATTCTCTTTTGATCCTGATATAATTACTTTGGTTGAATCTGATCCTTTTCATGGCTATGAATCTGAAACTGTTGTGGCACATCTTACTAAATTAAATGATATAGCTACCTTGTTCACTAATGATGAGAGATCTCGCTACTTTTATATCCTTAAAATATTTCCGTTCTCATTAAAGGGTGATGCTAAGATATGGTTTAATTCTCTTGATCCTGGTTGTGTACGTAGTCCCCAGGATATGATTTACTACTTCTCTGCTAAATATTTCCCTGCTCATAAGAAACAAGCTGCTTTAAAGGAAATATACAACTTTGTGCAAATTAAAGAAGAGAGTCTCCCACAAGCTTGGGGGAGGCTTCTCAAGTTACTTAATGCTTTTCCTGATCATCCTCTTAAGAAAAATGAAATACTTGATATCTTTTATAATGGACTAACCATTGCTTCCAGAGATTACCTGGATAGTTGTGCTGGTTCTCTTTTCAGGGAAAGAACACCGGATGAAGATGAGATTTTATTGAATAATATGTTGACAAATGAAAATAATTGGGCACCTCCGGAGCCACCTCCTGAGCCAGCTCCTGCTCCAATTAATGATCCTATTCTTAAACCAACTCCAAAGAAGAGAGGTGTTCTATTTCTCAGTCCCGAAGATATGCAAGAAGCAAAGAAATCTATGAAAGAAAAAGGTATTAAAGCTGAAGATGTTCAGAATTTACCTCCTATTGAAGAAATACATGGTCTTAATTTACCGCCTGTCGAAGAAACATACGATCTTAATCCTTTATTTATTGAATAACCTCCAGACCTCGATAACCCGACACAGGTAGTAAAGGTAAATTCTTTCTATAGATATGATAAAGCTGAAATCGCTCCTACTAAAATTGCTAGTCAATGCTTGGATGAGTTTGATAATTTTATGTTTAAGCAAGAAGACTTCAATGCTTATTTTGGTAGACAATTAAAACAAGATGCTGATATGATTAAATACTTGGGTGATTATATGGCTAATATTAGAGGTAAACTTAAACTTGTTAGCAAACATGCTTCTATGGTTACCACTCAAGTAGAACAAGTACTTAAAGCTCAAAAAGAATTGCTCAATGAGATGAATAGTAAGAAAAATAATTATGCTGTTAAAGTGGCTACTAGTACTGGTAGAATGACTTAGGAACCTTTGTATCGTGAAGGCCACCCTAAGAGAATTGAGCAAGATTCTCAGAGAAATAATATTGATGCACCTAGTTCCTCTAAAAGGAAGAAAAAGAAAAATGATAGAACTGTGCAAACTTCTAGTGAACCTATTGCTGAACCACCTGATAATCCAAATGGTATATCTATGTCTGATGCTAAAACACAATCTGGCAATGAACATGAACCTAATGAAAATGTTAATGATGATGTTCATAATGATGCTCAACCTAGTAATGATAATGATGTAGAAACTGAACCTGCTGTTGATCTTGATAACCCACAATCAAAGAATCAACGTTATGATAAGAAAGAATTTGTTGCTAGGAAACATGGTAAAGAAAGAGAGCCTTGGGTTCAGAAACCCATGCATTTTCCTCCCAAACCATCCAAGAAAAAGGATGATGAGGATTTTGAGCGCTTGGCTGAAATGATTAGACCTATCTTTTTGCGTATGCGATTGACTGATATGCTCAAAATGAATCCTTATGCTAAGTACATGAAAGATATTGTTACAAATAAAAGAAAGATACCAGAAGCTGAAATTTCCACCATGCTTGCTAATTATACTTTTAAGGGTGGAACACCAAAGAAACTTGGAGATCCAGGAGTACCCACTATACCATGCTCCATTAAAACAAACTATGTTAAAACTGCTTTATGTGATCTTGGAGCCGGTGTTAGTGTTATGCCTCTCTCTTTATATCATATACTTGACTTAAATAAGTTGACACCTACTGAAATATCTTTGCAAATGGCTGATAAATCAACTGCTATACCTGTCGGTATTTGTGAGGATGTGCCTGTTGTGGTTGCAAATGTTACTATTTTAACGGCCTTTGTTATTCTTGATATTCCCGAAGACGATAGTATGTCTATTATTCTTGGAAGACCTTTTCTTAATACTACAGGGGCTGTTATTGATTGCAACAAAGGCAATGTCACTTTTCATGTTAATGGTAATGAGCATACGGTACACTTTCCGAGGAAACAACCTCAAGTTCATAGTATCAATTCTATCGGAAAAATTCCATCGTTTATATTTGGAGGTTTTGAATTTCCTCTTCCTACTGTCAAGAAGAAATATGATATACTTATTATTGGGGATGTGCATATCCCCGTTGAGGTAACATAGTGTTATTCGAAATTTCTCCGGTTTCATGTTAATCGGAATGAGTTTGTTAACAAGACTTGATCAACCTTGTTAGTGGAGTCCTTTTGACGAGCATGAGATGGATGAAACTGGAAGCACAACCTTCTGTACCCTCTCTATACTTTCTGTTATTTAGTTGAAATAAAGTGAAAATAAATATTTTTCTGTCTGTTATCTGATTATCCGTGCAATATAAAAATACCTTGAAAATAAAAGTTCTCCAAATACCTTGAAAATTAAATATGATTTTTTATAGAATATTTGAGGATTTATGGTGCAAAGAACACACCAGGGGGGCCAACCACCTTGCCACGAGGGTGGAGGGCGCGCCCCCTGCCTCGTGGGCCCACGGTGGCCCTCCTCCACTTATTCCTGCACCCATCTTCTTCTTCTTCCTCCCACAAACACGAAAAACCAGCTCAAACCCGAGTCCAAGCTCGTTTTGCTACCATTTTCGATCTCCTTGCTCAAAGCACCTCTCACAAAACTGCTTGGGGAGATTATTCCTTGGTATGTGACTCCTCCATTGGTCAAATTAGTTTTTGTTCTAGTGCTTTATTCATTGCAAATTTTTGCTTCTTGGGTGACCCTGTTCTTGAGCTTGCATGTCAAATTTATATGGTCAAAAGTAGTTTTGATGCAGGATATAGGCTCTAGGCACTTGTAGGAGTAGTTGCTATCAATATTACTGAGTTTGGTTTACTTCTATTTTGAAGTTACTAAAAATTTCAGAATTTTTTAGAAAATAATGAGGAGATTATTGAGGGGCTCGTTGAGCCAAAGCTCAAAGGAAAAGGCACCGAAGCCTAAGTATAATTTGCCGCGCACCGCGGAGGTTCGAGCGTGTGAATGGCCTTTCGAGGATTTCTTGAGAGCAGCCGGGATTTATGAAGATTTTCATGAATTGGCTCATAATGCATGCCTCACCGCTTTCCTCCACGACCAATGCGATTAGTATCTCTTACTCACAAATACCTTTGTGCAAAACTTTCATTTTCATTCTAGGAACTCACCACCCACGGTGGAGTTTCATTTATATGATGAGCATAAGGAGATGTCACTTTATGATTTTTTTTGGATTTGTTTAGTCCCTTTTGAGGGCAAGACAGAAGAACCACATCGTGATGATGTGGAGGGATTCATTAATACTATCACTGTAGGGGAAACTAGAAAGGTTTCCGATGCACGAATCAGTAGCATACATTTTTCTGTCTTACGTTACTTTGCATTATTTGCTAGTCGTTGCTTAATTGGTCGCGGAAATTGTGGAAACCTTAGTATCCCTGATATTATTATTTTGCTCCAAGGTTTATACAGTGGTAACACTTTTAGTATGGGCGGCATTATTGCTAGACGTTAAGTATGAACCGTATTAAGGGTCCCATCTTTGGAGGCATCTATGCTACACGCCTAGCTGCACATTTTAACATACCTATTAGGCATGCTAAGAAGGAAGAAAAAGTGCTGCCTCGTGTTTATTTAGATTATAAAAGTATGGTAGCACATGATTTTATTATTAAGAATAGGGCAGGAGAGCTTAAATATCAATTGTTCTTTAATAAACATCATCCTGAGACTATTACCTTGCCTGCTCCTTCTTTGTTTAATTTGACTGTAGGCACGTACCTTGTTCCGTTGACGGCTATCCATGCCGACCGGAACCCTGCACCAGCCGAGGAGCCAGAACCGGAACCACAATTTGATCCTTCACGATAGTCTAACTATCAGTGGGATCCGGAGATGATGGCCAGCCAGTGGCAATCGGAGCCCTCTTCTTCCTCATTGCAGTACGACCCCAACTATTATTATGGATATCAGCCAGGCCAGCCGTGGCCATAGACCAACTTAGGCCAAAAGCCTAAGCTTGGGGGAGTACGTATTTCTCACCGACATTACATTTATGTTCACACACACTCATTGCTAGATGTCGGTGCTCATACTTTTTCATTGTATCATCCATGCTAGTTTATTTTCTTTTATGCTTTCTTCTTGTGTGTTTAATAAACCTTAAGAAAAACCAAAAAATTAGTTGTAGCTTTTAATTAATTTACTTTCCATGCTTGTAGTAGTGATTAAAAAGAAAACCCAAAAATATTTCCTGATCTTCTTTTGCTTGTTGGGAGCTTTCAAGTGTAAATAGTTTTATTTCTTTTCTTTTCTTTGGGGGTCAGTAGGAGAAGACCATGATTAAACTGTTGAAGTGGCTCTTATATGCTTTATTGTTGATTTAACCAAGAGCCCATATTGCTTTGTCTTCCCCTGTTTATTGAATGCTCGCAGATTCCAGCTTAGTCGAATGCACGTGCACTCTTATTATTATTCACATCGTTCGGTCATGCAAGGGAAAGGCAATTATGATGATATATGATGGACTGACCGAGATGAGAAAAGCTAGTACGAACTCGACCTCTTTTGTTTTTGTAAATATGATGAGTTCATCGTTCTTGATTCAGCTTGTTATGAATAAACATGTTTGCAATGACAATTAGAGATCATAGTTGCTTGTGCCATGCTTGATTAGCTATGAGTTATAATGGTTTACCTTGCGTGCCAACATGCTATTAAAATGGTTATGATGTGGTATGAAAGGGTGGTATCCTCCTCTGAATGATTTAAGTGACTTGACTTGGCACATGTTCATTCATGTAGTTGAAACAAATCAACATAGCCTTCACGATATTTATGTTCATGGTGGATTATATCCTACTCATGCTTGCATCCAATGTTTATTAATTTTAATGCATGTACATGGCTATTGTCGCTCTCTAGTTGGTCGCTTCCCAGTCTTTTGCTAGCCTTTACCTGTAATAAGTGGGAATACTACTTGTGCATCCAATCCCTTAAACCCCAAAGTTATTCCAGATGAGTCCACTATACCTTCCTATATGCGGTATCTACCTGCCGTTCAAAGTAAATTTGTATGTGCCAAACTCTAAACCTTCAAATAATCATCATGTTTTGTATGCTCGAATAGCTCATGTATCAACTAGGGCTGCCTGTATCTTCCATGCTAGGCGGGTTATTCTCAAGAGGAGCGGACTCCGCTCCTCACTCACGAGATAAATGGCTGGTCACCGGGATGCCCAGTCCCATGCTTTATGCAAACTAAATCAAAATAATTGCAAACAAAACTCCCCCTGGGACCTGATGTATGTTGGAGGCACTCGTTGTTTCGAGCAAGCCATGGATTGATGTTTGTTGGTGGAGGATGAGTATAAACTTTACCATTCTGTTTGGGAACCGCCTATAATGTGTGCAGCATGGAAGATATCGCCATCTCTTGGTTGTTATGTTGACAATGAAAGTATACCGCTCAAAATATTATTCACCTCTATTTCAAAACCAAGCTCTGGCACCTCTACAAATCCCTGATTCCCTCTGCGAAGGGCCTATCTATCTACTTTTATGTTGAGTCATCACCCTCTTATTAAAAAGCACTAGCTGGAGAGCGCAACTGTCATTTGCATTCATTATTGTTAGTTTACATTGGGTGTGACAATGATTGGATCTCTTTTACCATGAATTACAATGTCTAGTCAGTCCTTGATCTTTAAAGGTGCTCTGCATTTATGTTTTGCGGTCTCAGAAAGGGCTAGCGAGATACCATCTTGTTATATCATATTATGATTGTTTTGAGAAAGTGTTGTCATCCGAGATTTATTATTATGGCTTGCTAGTTGATTATGCTATTCATATGGGTAATCATGAGACCTGAGAATTATTGCAAATGTGGTTAGTTATGATCTTTTCTGAAAACTTGAATGCTAGCTTGACATATTTGTAACAACAAGAGCAAACAGAGTTTGTAAAAGTTTTTTCTTTATTTCTTTCAGTTTGTCAACTGAATTGCTTGAGGACAAGCAAGGGTTTAAGCTTGGGGGAGTTGATACGTCTCCGTCGTATCTACTTTTCCAAACACTTTTGCCCTTGTTTTGGACTCTAACTTGTATGATTTGAATGGAACTAACCTGGACTGACGTTGTTTTCAGCAGAATTGCCATGATGTTGTTTTATGTGCAGAAAACAAAAGTTCTCGGAATGACCTGAAACTCCACGGAATATCTTACAATAAATAATAAAAAATCCTCGCCAAAGATGAAGACCAGGGGGCCCACACCCTTGCCACGAGGGTGGGGGGCGCCCTCCCTAGGGCGCGCCCCCTACCTCGTGGGCCCCCTGGAGACCTCCCGACTCCAACTCCAACTCTATATAACTACTTTTGGGGAGAAAAAAAATATGAGAGAATAAATCATCGCGTTTTACAATACGGAGCTGCCGCCAAGCCCTAAAACCTCTCGGGAGGGCTGATCTGGAGTCCGTTCGGGGCTCCGGAGAGGGGGATTCGTCGCCGTCGTCATCATCAACCATCCTCCATCACCAATTTCATGATGCTCACCGCCGTGCGTGAGTAATTCCATCGTAGGCTTGCTGGATGGTGATGGGTTGGATGAGATTCACCATCTAATCGAGTTAGTTTTGTTAGGGTTTGATCCCTAGTATCCACTATGTTCTGAGATTGATGTTGCAATGACTTTGCTATGCTTAATGCTTGTTACTAGGGCCTGAGTGCCATGATTTCAGATCTGAACCTATTATGTTTTCATCCATATATGAGAGTTCTTGATCCTATCTTGCAAGTCTATAGTCACCTATTATGTGTTATGATCCGTTAACCCCGAAGTGACAATAATCGGGATACTTACCGGTGATGATCGTAGTTTGAGGAGTTCAGGTATTCACTATGTGCTAATGCTTTGTTCCGGTTCTCTATTAAAAGGAGGCCTTAATATACCTTAGTTTCCATTAGGACCCCGCTGCCACGGGAGGGTAGGACAAAAGATGTCATGCAAGTTCTTTCCATAAGCATGTATGACTATATTCGGAATACATGCCTACATTACATTGACGAATTGGAGCTAGTTCTGTGTCACCCTATGTTATGACTGTTACATGATGAACCACATCCGGCATAATTATCCATCATTGATCCGATGCCTACGAGCTTTCCATATGCTGGTTTACGCTTATTTACTTTCCCGTTGCTATTGTTACAATCACTACAAAATACCAAAAACATTACTTTGCTTTCGTTACTCTTTTGTTACCGTTACCTTCACTATCATATTACTTTGCTACTAAACACTTTGCTGCAGATACTAAGTTTGTAGGTGTGGTTGAATTGACAACTCAGCTGCTAATACTTGAGAATATTCTTTGGCTCCCCTTGTGCCGAATCAATAAATTTGGGTTGAATACTCTACCCTCGAAAGATGTTGCGAACCCCTATACTTGTGGGTTATCACTCTCTAACAGGGCGACGAGGAGAGGATCGCCGGTTAGGTTTATGCTATGCGATGTTACTTGGTGAACTTACCATCTACTCTCTTCTCCTGCTGCACGATGGAGGTTACCAGAAGCGTAGTCTTCGAAAGGACTAGCTATCCCCCTCTTATTCCGGCATTCTACAGTTCAGTCCACATATGATACCCTTAATCCATTTGATACCAATGCATACATATGTAGTGTAGCTCCTTGCTTGCGAGTACTTTGGATGAGTACTCACGGTTGCTTTGCTCCCTCTTTTTCCCCATTCTATACTCGATTGCTGCGACCAGACGTTGGAGCCCAGGAGCCAGACGCCACTGTCGATGACGACTACTACTACTCGGGAGGTGCCTACTACTACGTGCAGCCCGCTGACAACGACCAGGAGTAGTTTAGGAGGATCCCAGGCAGGAGGCCTGCACCTCTTTCGATCTGTATCCCATTTTGTGCTAGCCATCTTAAGGAGAACTTGTTTAACTTATGTCTGTACTCAGATATTGTTGCTTCCGCTGACTCTTCTATGATCGAGCTCTTGTATTCGAGCCTTCGAGGCCCCTGGCTTGTAATATGATGCTTGTATGACTTATTTTATTTGTAGAGTTGTGTTGTGATATCTTCCTGTGAGTCCCTGATCTTGATCGTACAGGTTTGCGTGTATGATTAGTGTACGATTGAATCGGGGGCGTCACAAGTTGGTATCAGAGCCAACTGCCTATAGGAATCCCCCTTCCACACTCCTTGGCCGAAGTCGAGTCTAGATAT
The DNA here is from genome assembly GCF_003073215.2 of Triticum urartu. Taxonomy (NCBI): domain Eukaryota; kingdom Viridiplantae; phylum Streptophyta; class Magnoliopsida; order Poales; family Poaceae; genus Triticum; species Triticum urartu. Next base: position 129,117,274 of record NC_053028.1, read on the forward strand.
TACAAAACTTTTTACTAACATGGTTTTGTGCCTTACGGGCCCACGTCGCCATTGGGTGGTACTAGTATCTTTTACTCCTCGTCTATACTCTGGGACTCTGATCTCTCTCCTATCCGGGTTAAATGGTTTGCTAACTCTAACTCTAGGTTCTCGTAAATACTTTCTCCCAGAGAGCCCCTCGGTCCGAACGACCGACTGCTTCAACAGAAGGTTCTGACAATACTCTCAGATATTCTCCCGAGACTTTGTGCCATCGCTCTTGCAATTCCATTCCATCGATAAACCCTATGGATAACCACATACAATTTCCATTCATATAATCATTCCCTGTTGATCTTGGTATTACAAGATACCCCAAAGTTCTCTCTATTGTTCCGAGAATACCCTATGCCTAATGCCTTGCAGTTCATTGCCACATGAATACCCCTACGGATATTCCTTGCACTTACCGAGTATCCATTCATCCCCAGTTGTTTATGTGTTTCGCAAAATTCTTCGAAATGCTATTCGATCTTCTGAAATCCTCGGTAGCCTATTGCTCCTCATCTTCCTTACATGCTTGCAAAATGGTTAATTCCATATGACTAGCGATATTCATTAGCATCCTTTGACATCGTCATAATGAGCATTTTATTCGATATGTTTGCGAATGCTCGCAATCATCGTTGATCCTCGCAATCATCGTTGATCCTTATAAATTACCTTTGCGGCTGAGCTGCCATTCTTTTAACTGGAATTGGATCTCGACCAATCAAAATTTGCCATCGATTGTTCCCCTAAGGCTATTCAACTTATCCATCCCTAATCAGAGCATTGCTTCTGATCCCTTGCCTTGGAATTGATAATTCCTTTGCATTTGAACTTTGAGTTAGTCAGTTGTTTCCATAAAATAATCTCCTTGCATTCCTTCTTCCTCTGGTTGAGTATCGATGCTCACATCATACCCCTTGTGGACCACCAGATCCTTTGTTGGATTTTATCCGACAGCGTCCTTCATATTCTATAAGCTTGTGAGCCTTTCCTCGGATACATAATGCCTTTGGTAAATTGTATCCTCTGCTTTCTCCAGCATGCTCTACTATCGAGCTTGTGTTATTTATTCCTGAAATTGTGGTATATGCTCCTAAGATGCCTCGATGGGTTGAACCTATGCCTTCCATATTATGTGTGAACTCGAAAGTTTTCACGAGTCATACGCGTCTGGTATTTTGCCAGATAATTCAACACTACAACTTCTTCGAAAAAGAAAAGTGAATGAAAGGTTATGCATTGGAGAAGTGGGAGTCGACCTTGAACCCTGTGTTCATGCCCATGGACACGATGCATACCTTATCATGGAAGCTTCTTTTAAAATAATTATTCCCTTGTTATAAGTTCATCTTGTATCTATGGACGTGGTTCCGACCATGTTCTCCTTTAAATACCATTACTCGTGCAAGTTTAAGCATTTGTCTTCTGCAGAGCAATACCCCAGTCCAACCTCCACTTTGGTCTGTCGTCGACTATTACCCCATGGTATCCCGAGATATCATGGGACATCATAACTTCTTATGGGTTCTTCATCAACTATTATTACTCACCGGATCCGATTGTTCCTAGGTTCTGGGTTGTCGTCAACCGAGAACACCGAATAGTGAATTGAGTCCGCAATCCGATTCAATAACCATAAATAATTTTCGTTGCTTACGAGTTTAAATAATCCTTCAAGTCATTCCTAGCTTGATCGGCTATATCCTTATCATGCTGCTCTTAACTGTGCTACCTGGTCCTTCTTCCTGAAGCACAATTTTCGATGATGAGCTAAGCTTACGTCGATTTTCCTCATCATATCATTTCTCCTTAAACCACAAGCTTGGTTTCGAGTTTGTGCCGTACCCGTGGTTCCAATAACTTTTCGCTTCATCATTCTTTTGAAATGATGTCATTGCCGATGGATTACATCTTCAGGAAATCTCTCAACAATTGTGTTGTGATCATCATCAATCTTATGAGCTCTTCTAGGGTATCAATCGAAGTCATGATGAGAAATACCATCCTTGCCCCTCGATGAATTGTGATATCATCGACAACTTTATTGCCTTCCCTCCAACACTAACTTGTTCGTGTTCTGTGTTATACCTTGAGTTCCTTGCTATCCAACATTTGTTCTTCCTTACCTTGGAGTATTGCAATCTTTTATATCCAGTATGTCGTGCTTAGCACACCCGGCCGGAGGCCCTATGGTTATATATTCCTTTTCAGCAAGGTTATCCATTCTTCCATGAGGAAATTGTAAGACTTATTCTACAAGTTATTCCTGATGGATCCTTTGTGTTTCCAAAGTCTGACATTTGCCTGAAGACCATGTCAATGCTATCTTGAAGCATATATATGTTACTCCAATTTTCAACAAGAACATTTAAATCCTAATGTTAAATGTTTCCTGCTCAATTATCCAAACACCGTTGTATGGGTAATGTCCTGAAATTTCTCTCCCCTTACCTAAAGAGTTTTCTACATTATATCTTGTCATGGATATCGTGCTCTGCTTGTCCTTGGGAAGAATATACCCTTGAAATATGTGTTTAAACACATTTTCCTTTCCATTGTTCTGTTTAATCGGATAATCATATTTTTCTCTCCATTGTTTGGTTTAACCTTTCTTGTGATCTATATGATCTAAGCAGTAATATTCTCCTCCTTATGTAAACACCTCGTTGTACAATTATGTCAGCAAGACCCTGTTACTATTGTTGATGACATTTCGGTTGCCACCGATGGACGGGAACTTTGCCTATAGGTCCGCCTCGTTCAAGGAGCAGGAAAATGGTTCTCTTCGTCCCTCACCCTTGGTACCAACGATGCTGCCAACATAACTGACCGGTTATTCTCTGACATGCAAGAGTCGGTGTCAAAACCGGCGGATCTCGGGTAGGGGTTCCCGAACTGTGTGTCTAGGCCGGATGGTAATAGGAGGCAAGGGACACGAAGTTTTACCCAGGTTCGGGCCCTCTTGATGGAGGTAAAACCCTACGTCCTGCTTGATTAATATTGATGATATGGATAGTACAAGAGTAGATCTACCACGAGATCGAAGAGGCTAAACCCTAGAAGCTAGCCTATGGTATGATTGTTGTTCTGTATGTTGTCCTACGGACTAAAACCCTCCGGTTTATATAGACACCGGAGAGGGTTAGGGTTACATAGAGTCGGTTACAATGGTAGGAGATCTATATATCCGTATCGCCAAGCTTGCCTTCCACGCCAAGGAAAGTCCCTTCCGGACACGGGACGAAGTCTTCAATCTTGTATCTTCATAGTCCAGGAGTCCGGCTGAAGGTATAGTCCGGCTATCCGGACACCCCTAATCCAGGACTCCCTCAGTAGCCCCCGAACCAGGCTTCAATGACGATGAGTCCGGCGCGCAGATTGTCTTCGGCATTGCCCGGGTTCTCTTCCGAATTCCGTGTACCTTTCGAATAAAGTCCGGTTTCTTGTAAATGTTGCGCTCCTTGGCTTCTATGCCCAATAATGGCCGTCTCCCACGTGTCAAACGAATATGAAAAGTCTGAGTGTTTTTTCATCCACACCCCTAGATGCGTAAATGAGCCTCCCATTTAAGGGGACCAGGATTTAGATCCAAACCACACCTTCTCCCCTTTGCGAGTGTTCATCAGAGCGCATCCGACAAAGGTCCATTCCACCATGGCCAGCCGTTGCAACTCCTCCCTTCGCCCTTCCAGCCCTTAGCCCGGATATTGGGAGAGATGCTCCATCCCGCATAGCAAGCTAGTGACGCTCCAGACCAAGGGATTTCTCCCCCGGCCTATATGGTCCCGGTTCGAGCCGGTCTTGCCATCTATAATGGCGGAGAGCAAGCGGAGAGTGCCCCTAATCCCTCCAAAGGAGAGCGGGTATGCCTTGTCCCTTACTTAATAAGAGGGCTCGTATTTCCAATCCATCCGTTCCTCCGGGGGCTCCTGGAGTTCTATGGCCTCCAGCTACACAATCTTACGCCTGCCTCCGTATTGCATATCGCGGGCTTCGTAGCCCTCTACGAGCTGTTTTTGGGTGTTGAGGCTCATTTCGGGCTGTGGAAAGAGCTATTCTGCCTTGTGCCCCGTTCTAAGAAGGGGTCAATATATCAAGTGGGCGGAGCCGAAGTGTGGCGCATCGCCGGGACCGGATATCTATCCGGAATCCCAAAGAAGGCGTCCGAGGACTGGCCTTCGGAATGGTTTTACATAGAGGACGTCCCGCTGCTGGATCCTGTCCGGATCGGCCTCCCTGAGTTCGATAGTGCTCCACTAAAGAAGCGCCTAAGTTGGTGTCCACGGAGCCCTCAGAGGGAAAGTGACAAGGACGTTATTTACCTGATGGGCCGGATAAGATTGTTAGCTCATTCCGGACTGACCATGATCGAGGTCATGGCCGCATGCATCATGCGAGGGGTGCATCCGCTACATTATAGAGGCCACCCATGTGGGACTTCAACGGGGAGGACGACGCCACCCGCTACGGCCGTAAGGGGCCAGATTCGACTGCGGCTCTAACAAAGACCTTGTCCGCTTTGTACAAGGGAGAAGAGGAGGATTTTCTCCGCGTCGACCCAAAGGGTGGATTTTCTATGTACAATCCTCCAAGCTGGGTAAGTGGTCATATCTTGCCCATCCATTTTATATCCCCATTGTTAAATATTCAGTCTAGCGACTTCAACGCAGGAACTGCGCCAGGCTGTTAAGGAAATAAACAGCCCTCCTCCACAACCCGAGGACCCAGGACGGTCCCTCGACCCGGCCTCTCAAGAGGATCCGGACTTATCTGTGGAGCTGATTGATGGAGTGTTCCATCAATTAAGCAAGGATAATGCCTTGGTGGCCATTACGGCCGATTACCCAGGACGAATCCCGGCCTCCCAGGTAACTAAGATCGAAGTCCCAGTACCCCGAATAGGGGTCCGCCCTCTCGTGTTTTCAGTTTCCTGATTACAACCGAGCTTTGCAGGGGAGGTTTCTGAGACGGGAGGCCGAACCTGCGGCGACAAGCCAACGAGGGGCCGCAGGGCCCCATGGGCAGAAAAGAGGTGTAGTCCGGACCAAGGCATCAGCGCAAAGGTATGGCGCGCCCCCTTATCCTAGGTATTATACCTTCAAGGCATATTAACACTCGTGCTCTCTTCAGGACAAAGAGACCTCGCCGGACTATATTCGGAGAGGCTGCCAATCGCGCCTCCACCAGCCAGGCTCCAAAGCCTGGTCCGAAGGCGGAGGCGAACACAAGGCGCGCACCGGACGCTCCTCCGACGGAGGATGTGGACAGGTTGTCTGCCACCTACTCTGAGGTGGAGAGTGCCATGAACCACAGGCGTTGCCAGACAATTCTTCGCGATGCTTGTTTCTCCCAAGAGGCATTAGATGCCTTCAAGTCGGGAGATGCGTACCTCCGTGCCGCTCAAAATTGTCTAGCCAGAGCCACAGAGCAATATGTAAAAGACATACGGGTAAGAAATTTTTGGTAATTATATATATACCAGTAGCCCCCGAGACTTGAAACAGTTAGAATAATTGATTTAAGGATCATTTGTTATGCAGGTTCTTACAGAAAAGAATTCCCTACTGTCCCAGGAGCTGGAAGAGTGCAAAGCCCAACTTGAGGCTGCACTAGCCGCTGCAGGGGAGCCCAAGGAGACCCCCTCTGGTAATATACACTTCGAAAGATAAGCATTTTGCGAAGCACGGTAGGGGTGCGAATCTGACAAATGGAATTGCAGATGGCGCCGGATTGAATCCGGAAAGGCAACACCTCCGACGCCAGCTAAAGGCTGGTGAGAAGGTGCTGACAAAGGTGAGGCGGGAGAAGAACGATCTCCAAGATGCCAACACCAAGTTGGGCATTGAACTGAAGGATGTTCATGCCCAGCTGTTGGACTCCGTTAAGGAGAATCAGCGGCTTCAGCGCGACATATTTAGTAAGTGCTTGAACGAACCTTTGAAAAAAGTTCGGCGGGGAAGTCGACTAACAGAGTAATGTCTGTAGGTGTGCTAACAGGTCGTCCTGCAGAGGAGATGCCTGGTTCTACGGGTGACCTTCTTCCCGAGCTCTCGCAACTGCTCGAGCGAGTTCGGCAGGCGATGCAAGGCATCGCCCAGGCCTTGTGGCCATCCGTCTCCATGCCCGAAGGTCTTGGAGAGCTTGTGGAGAAGCTAAAGGGAGCACGGCGGCGCTTCCGATTGTGGAAGATATCGGCCTGCCGTCAAGGCGCTAGGGAGGCCTGGGCCATGGTAAAGACGCGGTACACAAAGGCTGACCCCAACCACATGGCCGAGGTCGGTCCTGTGGGGCCCGATGGGAAGGAGATCCCTGTAAGCTTAGTATACGGCCAAGTAGAATTGGCCACAAAGTATTCCCAGCAGGACTGTAAATTAGACAGCCTGTTAGATGGTATTGAAGAGGAATACAATCAGTCAGAATGACTATGTAATTTAATTGACATTTATAATGCCTTCTAGCCGGATTGTAGATCGTTTGTCATGGCCGACCTTTTCGCTTCAGCCTCGGGACCTGATGGTCCGGAGTGTGTCCAAATTCCCATGCGGTTATATAAGAACCGAGGAATGCATGGAGACCAGGCGTAGGGGTCATTAGTGCGTGAACAGACAAGTGCTCGACTAGTTATGTTATATTACATGGTTAGTAAGAAACATCTTCCAGGGAGAATAGTTCCGTTAGGGGTTCCTTTCCCTGGGAGGCATGCCCTAAAGTGCATGCCCATTCTGCGAAAAAGACGCAGGAAAAAGCATCTGGGGGCGTATAAATAGATAAGTTAAAAGCTCATCTTTTAGGTCACCAACCGAATATTCCCTTAAGAACGCTAGCTTTTGGCTTCACCCAGTCTGAGGTACACATCCGGCTGATCCGGCAGTAACAATCGCAGAGGTGCTCCCTTTATCGCCTAGCCGAATAATCGGGAACGTAGGGGTAAGCACAGGAGCCAGGCAACCCAGCTTGGCCAAAACTTAAGTCATATTGATGCATATAATGGTGAAATAAAAGGTACATGCGGAAGTGTAACACATGTGTTGGGCATGAAGCCCGTATAAATAAGCTTCTGTTAAAAGAAGCCCCCAGGTTTAATGAGTGTGAATAGCATGTCATTGGATGAGCCTTTAGAGGCTATAAGAGAAAGGAAGGGGAGAAGGAGAGAAATGTAAGACAGACAGTATATAAAAAATGGATAGAGGAAGGAGACGAACACAGAGTCCGGCGCTAGGCATAGAATCTTCGGAGACGGGCTGCGTTCCATGGGTTCGACTCGAGTCGATTATCCGATGCATCTCGCAGGCGGTATGCTCCACCAGTCAGGACTTGGTCAATTATGAAGGGACCTTCCCACTTGGGCTTGAGTTTGTCCTTTTTCTTGTCCGGCAGGCATAGAACTAATTCGCCAACGTTGTAATTTTTGGCCCGTACTTCTTTGCTTTGGTATCTTTGAGCCTGCTGTTGATAGAATCCGGAACGGGCTTTTGCCACGTCACACTCCTCCTCCAATGCGTCCAAACTGTCCTGCTGATCGATCTCGGCTTCTCTTTCTTCATACATGCGCACTCGAGGTGAGTCATGAATTATGTCGCAAGGCAAAACTGCCTCTGCGCCGTACACCATAAAGAATGGTGTGTATCCGGTGGTGCGATTTGGCATGGTCCGCGGCCCCTAGAGTACGGAGTCGAGCTCCTCTACCCGGTGCGTGTTAGATTCCTTGAGGGACCGCACTAATCTGGGTTTGATGCCGCTCATGATAAGACCATTTGCACGTTCGACCTGGCCATTAGTTTGTGGGTGATAGACGGAAGCATAATCGAGCTTGATGCCCATGTTTTTGCACCAGAGTTTTACCTCGTCGGCCGTAAAGTTCGTGCCGTTATTAGTGATGATGCTGTGGGGGATGCCGTAACAGTGTACAACCCCGGATATAAAGTCTATCACCGGTCCGGATTCGGCCGTCTTAACAGGCTTGGCTTCTATCCATTTGGTGAACTTATCCACCATGACCAGTAAGTATTTTTGCTTATGGGTTCCGCCTTTAAGGGGTCCAACCATGTCAAGCCCCCAGACCACGAAGGGCCAAGTGATGGAGATAGTTCAGAGGGCGGTGGGTGGCATATGGCTTTGGTTTGCAAAGAGCTGGCAACCGACCCATCGTTGGACTAAGTCCTGTGCGTCTGCCTGGGCCGTCGGCCAATAAAAGCCTGTACGGAAGGCCTTGCTTACAAGGGACCGAGCTGCAGCACGATGACCGCCGAGTCCGGCATGAATTTCAGCCAGGAGGTTCCGCCCTTCCTCTTCGGAGATGCACCTTTGAAGGACTACGGTAGTGCTTTTCTTATAAAGCTCTCCCTCGTGGACTTTGTAGGCTTTGGATCATCGCACTATGCAGCGCGCCTCATTTTGGTCCTCGGGGAGTTCCTGCCTAGTAAGGTAGGCGAGAAATGGTTCTGTCCACGGGGTGATGACGGCCATTATTACATGGGCTGAAGGTGTTATTTCATTGGCAGAGCCTCCGATTGTGTCAGAATGTTCGGTGTCGGGCAGTGCGGTTGGGTCCGGGCTGTTATTGTTCGGCTCCCCTTCCCATACTACGGATGGCTTGAACAGCCTTTCCAAGAAGATGTTGGGGGTGACGACATCGCGTTTTGCGCCGATGCGTGCCAGGACATCTGCCGCCTGATTATTTTCCCGGGCTATATGGTGAAATTCGAGCCCTTCGAACCGAGCTGACATTTTTAGGACGGCGTTGTGGTAGGCTGCCATTTTTGGATCCTTGGCATCGAAGTCTCCATTCATTTGGGATATTGCGAGGTTCGAGTCCCCGCGCACCTCTAGGCGTTGAATGCCCATGGATACTGCCATCCGAAGACCATGTAAAAGGGCCTCATATTCGGCTGCATTGTTGGAGTCTGTGTACATAATCTGGAGTACGTATTGAACTGTGTCTCCTGTGGGGGACGTCAAAACGACGCCAGCCCCTAGTCCGGCCAACATCTTGGATCCGTCGAAATGCATGATCCAATTTGAATATGTGCCGTACTCTTTAGGGAGTTCGGCCTCCGTCCATTCTGCGACAAAGTCGGCCAAAACTTGCGACTTGATGGCTCGCTGTGGCTTATAAGTTATGTCGAACGGGAGGAGCTCAATGGCCCATTTTGCAATCCGGCCCGTTGCATCACGGTTGTTTATAATATCGTTAAGTGGTACTTCCGAGGCTACTGTTATTGAACACTCTTGAAAGTAGTGTCGTAGCTTCCGGGATGCCATGAATACCGCGTATGCAATCTTTTGATAATGCGGGTACCGTGATTTGCACGGAGTGAGGACAGTGGACACATAATAGACCGGCTTTTGAAGGGGGAATTTGTGTCCGTCCGTTTCTCGTTCGACGACGAGCACTGCGCTTACAACCTGATGTGTTGCTGCAATGTACAATAGCATTGGTTCGCCAATGTTTGGCGCGGCCAGGACTGGGTTTGTTGCCAATATGGCTTTTATTTCGTCGAGTCCGGCCGTGGCTGAATCCGTCCATTCGAAGTGTTCGGTGCACCGAAGGAGGCGGTAAAGGGGTAGGGCCTTTTCTCCCAAGCGGGAGATAAAGCGGCTTAGAGTCGCTACGCATCCGGTTAACTTTTGTATTTGTTTGAGGTCCTTTGGGATATCCAATTGTGACAGAGCTCGGATCTTGGCTGGATTTGCTTCAATTCCTCTACCGGATGCAATGAAGCCCAGGAGCTTTCCGGCGGGAATGCCGAAAACGCATTTTTCCGGGTTGAGCTTGATGTCGTATGTTCGGAGGTTATCAAATGTGAGCCTCAAGTCGTCTACTAGAGATTCGACATGTCTTGTTTTGACGACCACATCATCTACATATGCCTCCATTGTTTTGCCGATCTGGTTTGCCAGACATGTCTGAATCATGCGCTGATATGTTGCGCCGGTGTTTTTGAGCCCGAAGGGCATTGTGTTGAAGCAGAATGGGCCATATGGTGTGATAAATGCCATTGCGGCTTGGTCTGATTCTGCCATCTTGATTTGATGGTAGCCAGAATATGCGTCGGGGAAACACAACGAATCATGTCCTGCGGTAGCGTCGATACTTTGATCGATGCGGGGGAGGGGGAAGGGATCCTTTGGGCAAGCCTTGTTAAGGTCTTTAAAATCAACGCACAGGCGCCAGGATTTGTCCTTCTTTGGTACCATCACCAGGTTTGCTAGCCAGTCTGGATGTTTTATATCTCTGATGAATCTGGCCTCCAATAGCTTTGCTAGCTCTTCTCCCATGGCCTGTCTCTTAGGTTCGGAAAAATGCCGAAGAGCTTGTTTGACAGGTTTGAATCCTTTTAGGATATTTAAGCTATGCTCGGCCAGCCTGCGTGGGATTCCTGGCATGTCTGAAGGGTGCCAGGCGAAAATGTCCCAGTTCTCTCGTAGGAACTCTCGTAGTGCGGCATCTACATCAGGGTTTAACTGTGCCCCAATGGAAGCTGTTTTATTGGGGTCCGTTGGATGGACCTGGAATTTGACTATTTCGTCTGCCGGTTTAAAGGAGGTGGACTTGGATCTTTTATTGAGTACCACATCGTCCCTATTCACCGTGGAGCGCAGCGTAGTTAGTTCCTCAACCGCTAGGGCTTCGGATAGTGCCTCGAGGGCCAGTGCGGCTGTCTTGTTTTCGGCACGGAGTGCTATGTCCGGATCACTAGCGAGAGTGATGATCCCGTTAGGCCCGAGCATCTTGAGCTTCATGTACCCGTAATGGGGTATTGCTTGGAAGATTGTAAACGCTTCCCGCCCTAGCAGAGCGTGATAACCGCTGCTGAACGGAGCCACATGGAACGTGACCTCTTCGGACCTGTAATTATCCGGCGTGCCGAACACCACATCTAGTGTGATTTTTCCTGTACAGCGCGCTTCCTGACTGGGGATTATTCCTCTAAAGGTTGTGCTGCTTCGCTCAATGCGGTTCCAGTCTATTTCCATTTTTTGAAGGGTTTCCTCGTAAATGAGGTTTAATCCGCTGCCACCGTCCATGAGTACCTTGGTAAGATGAAAGCCGTCCACTATTGGACTGAGGACCAATGCGGTTGGTGCTCGGGCTATTCGGAATTTAGGTTCATCACTGGCGTTAAAGGTAATAGCCGTGTCACTCCATGGGTTTATTGTTGCTACTTGGTAGACTTCGGCAAGGCTTCGGAGTGTCCTTTTTCGCATTATATTTGATGTGAAAGTCTCGAAGACTGTTAATACCGTACTGGTGTCTCTGGGCTGGCTTTCTGTGGCCTCCGGAATTAGGAGATCTTCGCCAATTTTGGCCACCTGCCGGAGTATCCAACATGATCTAAGGCTGTGAGTTGGTGTGGCGTCCTCTGTACTGTGAAATTTACAGGGTCCATTGAGCCATCCTTCCAGTACAGTTCCATGCCCTGTAGAGGGTTTTTGCTTTTTGGTGTTTGACCCCGGTCTCTGGCGATGATGCAGCCTTTTATTTCGGACTGGGTTTGTATTCAGGGCCGGATCGTCCCAAAATTTTATTTCGGTTTTCCAGGCGCTTTCCATCGCATAGTACTTTCGTACAATGGACGCCAAGTCAGCGAAGCGTGTAATATCACGGCGACTTATGGCGTTGAGGATTCCCTTGTCCGTGCAATTACAGTAGAAGATTGATATTGCATCTTCCTCGCGGCAGTCCCTTATCCTGTTCCTAACCAGGAGGAATCTGGCCCGGTAATGATGTACTATTTCTTTGGGCTCTTGCCTGATTTGGGATAGATCGCTTATGTTCGGGTGGGTGGGTGGAATTAAATCCGAAGCCTCACCCAATCTGAGGCTCAGAGGCCGAGGAATTTCCGAACTCGAAAATTTGGATTCCTGGATGTTGTCCAATGAATCCAGCCCGTCAACTGACTCTAAGTTCAGGCCTTGAGTGATATCCTCCCCTCCGCGGGTATCCGGCTTGGAGGGATCGGGAATCCGGAAGTAGCTAGTCCTTAAGATAGATGAAGGGTCGCCGTACTGTCCCTCTACCACGGCAATGTGATGGGTGACTTGGGGAGAGTTAATTTCTCTCAGATCGGGTTTAGGCCCAATCTGGTCGTAATCCGTAGCGACTCCCAGGGCGGCGATGCGATCCAAGAGCTCGTTTATGGAGGAGAGCTCCATTGGATCTAACTGCTCGGCAAGTTCTGAGCTGACATGAAGATTGTTTTCGATGGCTCGAGAGGTCATCGTCGGTGCAGAAGCCGAACAGGCGGTCATAAGAAAACCACCTAGCCGGAGGGTTTGGCCGACGGCCAAAGCTCCCTTAGAAACGGTGCCGTCTTTAAAGATGGGGCCAGGCATCCTTCCTGATGGCGATGACACAGAGGAACTCTCAATGAAAGCACCAATGTCGGTGTCAAAACCGGCGGATCTCGGGTAGGGGGTCCCGAACTGTGCGTCTAGGCCGGATGGTAACAGGAGGCAAGGGACACGAAGTTTTACCCAGGTTCGGGCCCTCTTCATGGAGGTAAAACCCTACGTCCTGCTTGATTAACATTGATGATATGGATAGTACAAGAGTAGATCTACCACGAGATCGAAGAGGCTAAACCCTAGAAGCTAGCCTATGGTATGATTGTTGTTCTGTATGTTGTCCTACGGACTAAAACCCTCCGGTTTATAAAGACACCGGAGAGGGTGAGGGTTACATAGAGTCGGTTACAATGGTAGGAGATCTATATATCCGTATCTCCAAGCTTGCCTTCCACGCCAAGGAAAGTCCCTTCCGGACACGGGACGAAGTCTTCAATCTTGTATCTTCATAGTCCAGGAGTCCGGCTGAAGGTATAGTCCTGCTATCCGGACACCCCCTAATCCAGGACTCCCTCACCTTGCTTGCATGATCGTGCAAGACATCACCCCTCTTCCTACTATTAACCCACATGGTGGGCCCATAACCCACAGTTCCACAGGATCGAAATCTGACTCTCCTGTACACCCCCTGTTCACAAGGTTGTGCCTCGTGCGTGGCCTCGTATATAATTCACGGACCACCTTCCTAGTGATCTAATTTGGTAACACACGCAATACTTATTCTGGTTGCTCTGGGCCCCTTTCACACTTTGTTTCAGGCATCGAACGATTGCCTACCCGTTCGAAACTTCTCGTGAAACCTTCTTATTTTGCTCTCGATGTTTTTCTTAAGTTCAATTCGAGAGATACTTTCTGCCGTATACCCTGAACTATCTACCAGATAATCATCCTTCTAAGGTTCATTTTTCCGAAGTTATCCCTTGACCCTTCGTAAGTACGGTGGAGTTTCGGAGGAAGGACAACAACTTCATCATGAAGCATTGATACCGAGAAATGAAGACATCAATGCTATGGATCAACCTCTTCGAGAAGAGCAACCAAGACCAAGATGAATCGTTAGAATTCCATAACGTATTCTTCCACCTTACACCTCTTAAATCTCGGGACGAGATTTCTTGTAGTGGAGGAGAATTGTGACGCCCAGGTAGTTAAGCTACAGTGAACCTCCGCTAATGATGCCACGTCACCTCGGTTACTGTGATAAACTCGCGTCAGTTCGAGACCTAGTTAAAAATTTCAAATTTTAAAGTAAAACCAAACAATAAAAGTTTTCAAATATTAAAACTAAAATGTTCGGAGTGAGCCAAATAATGCATAAGTAGTAATGGTGGAGAAGCCACATTGTTATAAAAGGTTTAAATGCACTTGGGTAATTAAAACAGTAGTTATAACAATTAAATAAATACGTATTGGATTTTATTAAATATTAAACTATTTTGTTTTGGGTTAATAATTACTATGAGCGTAGTATAATTATAAATGCAAGTTTAGGTACTAGTGATAATTTTTATAAAACAGAAACTAAGAGGAAGCTAAAAATAAATAGAAAAGAATAATAACTAAAAAGAAAAGAACAATCAGGAAAAAGAAATAGAAAGAGAAAGCCCCCACTGGGCCTCGACCCAGCCGGCCCCGTCGGCCACCCCACCAGGCCGGCCCAACCGGCCACTCTCCCCCCCCCCCCCCCCAACCCCCCCCCCCAACCCCCCCCCCCTTCCCCACGTCGCCCCACTCGCTCCCCCACCACTTCCCCCCTCGATTGGATCTGGATCGGGAGGATTCCCGATCCCCTCGCCCCTATACGTCGACGCCGGCACCCGGAGCTCCCCCACCGGCCTGCTTCCTCCTCTCCGTCGGCCTGCCTCCCCATCGCCGTCGTCCCCGTCGACCACCACGAGCACCACTTCCCCGTTCCCTGCTTTCCCCCGTGAGCTCACCCTCTCCCTCCTCTCTGTCTTCTCGTGCACCACCACGCGCACACGCGCCCGCTGCTCGTCGTCATTGTGCTCGCTCTGGCCACCCCTTGCATGCCATGCCTGCACCACTGCCCGCGTCCCTCTGCGCGCCGTCCTCCTGGTGCTCGCGGCCGACCAAATGGTCGCCGGAGTGGGCTGCTCCGTGCCTCACCGCGGCCAGCACACGACCAACGCGTCCCGTGCCCCCTCCTCGCCGCTGCGCTGCTGCGTGCCCCGGCGCACCCAACCAACCCCCGCACGCGCCGCTTGCCGTCTTCGCCGCCCCGCCCTCGGCCGCACCGGGGCCGCGCTGTGGCCACCCCCTTCCTTCCGCGAGGCGGCTCTGGCCACTGCTCGCCGTCATCCACCATTCGCCTCCCCTGCTCTGCAGCGCCCCGTCACCTTGGTGGCCTCGCCCCTCTGCGCCACCTTCAGTCACCGCCCGCTACCCCCTGCGGCTCCGGCCTAGCCTCCCCGCGGCCACTGCCGCAGCTCCTGCTGGGCCGCGGCCGAGCACCGCATCCGGCTGCTGTGGGCACCACCGCGGCCTCGCCCCGCTTCGGTCGTGGCCACGTCGTGGCCACCGCCCCCTGCTACTCCGGCACCCTGCCGGGTCCGCCGCCCCACGCGCCCCTAGGCGTGCGCCCACTCGGGCAGCGCCCGCACCCGCGATGCCCGTAGCACCGGAACCGCTAAGGCCCCGGGGGCCTATGACAGATGGGCCCCACGCCCAGAACGTTTTAACAAAAAAAGAGATTTAAAAAATAATAAATCAAATTAATTAATTAATTAAAGAATTAATTAAACTAATTAATCCTGATTAGATTAACCTAACCATTAATGAAACTAATTGACCCTGTTTAATTAACCCGCTAATTAAATGTGTCAATGACGAACGAGACCCACCTGTCAGGTTGACCAGGTCAACTGCTGACATCATGATGACGTCAGCAAGCACTATTCTAGATAATGTTGCATTAAAATAATTAAATAAATCATAAAAATGATTTAATCCTTTTAAAATTAATATAAAATAAACCATAGCTCGGATGAAAAAACTTTGTACATGAAAGTTGCTCAGAACGACGAGACGAATCTGGATACGCAGCCCATTCGTCCACCACACATCCCTAACAAATTGAACTCGCAACTTTCCCCCTCCAGTTCATCTGTCCGAAAATGCGAAACAACGGGAATACTTTCCCGGATGTTTTCCCCCTTCACCGGTACCACCTCGTACCGCGTTAGGGCACACTTGGCATCACGTTTTGTCATGTCATGTATCGTCATGCTTTTGTTTGCATTATATTTATTGTTTCTTCCCCCTCTTCTCTCGCTAGACACCGAGACCGACGTCGCTGCTACCCAGTACGGCTACGGTGTTGACGACCCCTCTCTCTTGCCAGAGCAACTAGGCAAGCCCTCCCCCTTGATCACCAGATATCGCCTACTCTTCTCTATACTGCTTGCATTAGAGTAGTGTAGCTTCTTACCGCTTTCCATTAATCCTATTCTGATGCATAGCCTGTCATTTTTGCTACAACTATTGATACCTTACCTGCAATCCTAAATGCTTAGTATAGGATGCTAGTTTACCATTAGTGGCCCTACATTCTTGTCCGTCTGCCATGCTATACTATCGGGCCGTGATCACTTGGGAGGTGGTCACGGGTATATACTTATAAATAATATATGATACTTGTGGTGACAAAAGACGAGTCGGCTCGAGGAGTACCCGCGGTTGATTCACGAATTGGGGGCTGGAAGGACATACTTTCCCGACAGCCCTCTGTGTGAATCTTTGTGGCGAAGCGACAGGGCAGGTTGAGACCACCTAGGAGAGAGGTGGGCCTGGCCCTGGATGACGTTTGCGGTTATTTCAAGATAACACATTTAACGAGATCTTGGTATTTGATCTGAGTCTGGCCACTGGCCTATACGCACTAACCATCTACGCGGGGACAGTTATGGGCACTCGACGTTGTGGTATCAGCCGAAGCCTTTGTGACATCAGCGACTGAGCGGCGCGCGCCGGGTTGGACTGGAACGCCTGCTCTTGTATAAGGGAGGCTAGGTCTGCTCTCTGGCCTCCCTCGCAACATGCAGGTGTGCAATGTGCGATGGGCCCAGACCCCTATGCCATAGGATTTAGACCGGCGTGCTGACCTCTCTGTTGTGCCTAGGTAGGGCTGCGACGTGTTGATCTTCCGAGGCCGGGCATGACCCAAAAAAGTGTGTCCGGACAAAGGGGATCAAGCGTGTTGGGAAATGTGGTGCACCCCTGCAGGGAAGTTAATCTATTCGAATAGCCGTGATCTTCGGTAACAGGACAACTTGGAGTTGTACCTTGACCTTATGACAACTAGAACCGGATTCTTAATAAAACACACCCTTCCAAGTGCCAGATACAACCCGGTGGTCGCTCTCTGATACGTCTCTGTCGTATCTACTTTTCCAAACACTTTTGCATTTGTTTTGGACTCTAACTTGTATGATTTGAATGGAACTAACCGGGACTGACGCTGTTTTCAGCAGAATTGCCATGATGTTGTTTTATGTGCAGAAAACAAAAGTTCTCGGAATGACCTGAACTCCATGGAATATCTTACAATAAATAATAAAAAATCCTCGCCAAAGATGAAGACCAGGGGGCCACACCCTTGCCACGAGGGTGGGGGGCGCCCCCTACCTCGTGGGCCCCCTGGAGACCTCCCGACTCCAACTCCAACTCTATATAACTGCTTTCGGGGAGAAACAAATAAGAGAGAAGAAATCATCGCGTTTTACGATACGGAGCCGCCGCCAAGCCCTAAAACCTCTCGGGAGGGCTGATCTGGAGTCCGTTCGGGGCTCCGGAGAGGGGAATCCGTCACCATCGTCATCATCAACCATCCTCCATCACCAATTTCATGATGCTCACCGCCGTGCGTGAGTAATTCCATCGTAGGCTTGCTGGACGGTGATGGGTTGGATGGGATCTATCATGTAATCGAGCTAGTTTTGTTAGGGTTTGATCCCTAGTGTCCACTATGTTCTGAGATTGATGTTGCTATGACTTTGCTATGCTTAATGCTTGTCACTAGGGCCCGAGTGCCATGATTTCAGATCTGAACCTATTATGTTTTCATCAATATATGAGTGTTCTTGATCCTATCTTGCAAGTCTATAATCACCTATTATGTGTTATGATCCGTTAACCCCGAAGTGACAATAATCGGGATACTTACCGGTGATGACCGTAGTTTGAGGAGTCCATGTTTTCACTATGTGCTAATGCTTTGTTCCGGTTCTCTATTAAAAGGATGCCTTAATATCCCTTAGTTTCCATTAGGACCCCGCTGCCATGGGAGGGTAGGACAAAAGATGTCGTGCAAGTTCTTTTCCATAAGCACGTATGACTATATTCGGAATACAGGCCTACATTACATTGACGAATTGGAGCTAGTTCTATGTCACCCTATGTTATGACTGTTACGTGATGAACCACATCCGGCATAATTATCCATCATTGATCCGATGCCTACGAGTTTCCATATACTGGTTTATGCTTATTTACTTTCCCGTTGCTATTGTTACAATCACTACAAAATACCAAAAACATTACTTTGCTTTCGTTACTCTTTTGTTACCGTTACCATCACTATCATATTACTTTGCTACTAAACACTTTGCTGCAGATACTAAGTTTCCAGGTGTGGTTGAATTGACAACTCAGCGGCTAATACTTGAGAATATTCTTTGGCTCCCCTTGTGTCGAATCAATAAATTTGGGTTGAATACTCTACCCTCGAAAGCTGTTGTGGTCCGCAATACTTGTGGGTTATCAAGACTATTTTCTGGCGCCGTTGCCGGGGAGCATAGCTCTATTCTTTGAGTCACTTGGGATTTATATCTGCTTATCATTATGAAGAACTTGAGAGATCCAAAAACCAAGATCTATTCCTCAACTACGAGAGGAGGTAAGGAACTGCCATCTAGCTCTGCACTTGATTCACCTTCTGTTATGAGTAAGCTTGCGACACCTAAACCTGCTTCTGCTATTCGTTCTGATATGTCGCATGCTATTGATGATGCTACTTCTGCTATGCATGATACTTATGATGAAACTACCTCTATGCCTGATACTACTATGCCACTTAGTGATTTTCTCGAGGAATGACTTGCTAGGGCTAGAGAGATTGAAAATATTGAATCTGATTATGATGATGAAAGTGATGATGAAGAATCACTTGTTATTCCTGAGGGTTATTTATTTGATCAAGAAGCTTCTTTAGCTATTTTAGCTTGCAAAGATAGATATGAACTCAAAAGGTTATTAGCTAAATGGAATAAGCAATCTCTAAATGCTAGGATGAGACCTGACCCTGCTTTTGCTACCTCACCTATCTGTGTTACTGATAAGGATTATGAATTCTTTGTTGATCCTGATATAATTACTTTGGTTGAATCTGATCCTTTTCATGGCTATGAATCTGAAACTGTTGTGGCACATCTTACTAAATTAAATGATATAACTACCCTGTTCACTAATGATGAGAGATCTCGCTACTTTTATATCCTTAAAATATTTCCGTTCTCATTAAAGGGTGATGCTAAGATATGGTTTAATTCTCTTGATCCTGGTTGTGTGCGTAGTCCCCAAGATATGATTTACTACTTCTCTGCTAAATATTTCCCTGCTCATAAGAAACAAGTTGCTTTAAAGAAATATACAACTTTGTGCAAATTAAAGAAGAGAGTCTCCCACAAGCTTGGGGGAGGCTTCTCAAGTTACTTAATGCTTTGCCTGATCATCCTCTTAAGAAAAATGAAATACTTGTTATCTTTTATAATGGACTAACCGATGCTTCTAGAGATTACCTGGATAGTTGTGCTGGTTCTCTTTTCAGGGAAAGAACACCGGATGAAGATGAGATTTTATTGAATAATATGTTGACAAATGAAAATAATTGGGCACCTCCTGAGCCAGCTCCTGAACCAGCTCCTGCTCCAATTAATGATCCTATTCTTAAACCAACTCCAAATAAGAGAGGTGTTCTATTTCTCAGTCCCGAAGATATGCAAGAGGCAAAGAAATCTATGAAAAAATGGTATTAAAGCTGAAGATGTTAAGAATTTACCTCCTATTGAAGAAAGACATGGTCTTAATTTACCGCCTGTCGAAGAAACATATGATCTTAATCCTTTATTTATTGAAGAACCTCTAGACCTCGATAACCCGACACAGGTAGTGAAGGTAAATTCTCTCTATAGATATGATAAAGCTGAAATCCCTCCTACTAAAATTGCTAGTCAATGCTTGGATGAGTTTGATAATTTTATGTTTAAGCAAGAAGACTTCAATGCTTATTTTCGTAGACAATTAAAACAAGATGTTGATATGATTAAATACTTGGGTGATTATATGGCTAATATTAGAGGTAAACTTAAACTTGTTAGCAAAAATGCTTCTATGGTTACCACTCAAGTAGAACAAGTACTTAAAGCTCAAAAAGAATTGCTCAATGAGATGAATAGTAAGAAAAATAATTATGCTGTTAAAGTGGCTACTAGAACTGGTAGAATGACTCAGGATCCTTTGTATCATGTAGGCCACCCTAAGAGAATTGAGCAAGATTCTCAGAGAAATAATATTGATGCACCTAGTTCCTCTAAAAGGAAGAAAAAGAAAAATGATAAAACTGTGCAAACTTCTAGTGAACCTATTGCTGAACCACCTGATAATCCAAATGGTATATCTATGTCTGATGCTAAAACACAATCTGGCAATGAACATGAACCTAATGAAAATGTTAATGATGATGTTCATAATGATGCTCAACCTAGTAATGATAATGATGTAGAAATTGAACCTGATGTTGATCTTGATAACCCACAATCAAAGAATCAACGTTATGATAAGAAAGACTTTGTTGCTAGGAAACATGGTAAAGAAAGAGAGCCTTGGGTTCAGAAACCCATGCATTTTCCTCCCAAAACATCCAAGAAAAAGGATGATGAGGATTTTGAGCGATTTGCTGAAATGATTAGACCTATCTTTTTGCGTATGCGATTGACTGATATGCTCAAAATGAATCCTTATGCTAAGTACATGAAAGATATTGTTACAAATAAAAGAAAGATACCAGAAGCTGAAATTTCCACCATGCTTGCTAATTATAATTTTAAGGGTGGAACACCAAAGAAACTTGGAGATCCAGGAGTACCCACTATACCATGCTCCATTAAAAGAAACTATGTTAAAACTGCTTTATGTGATCTTGGAGTCGGTGTTACTGTTATGCCTCTCTCTTTATATCGTAGACTTAACTTAAATAAGTTGACACCTACTGAAATATCTTTGCAAATGGCTGATAAATCAACTGCTATACCTGTCGGTATTTGTGAGGATGTGCCTGTTGTGGTTGCAAACGTTACTATTTTAACGGACTTTGTTATTCTTGATATTCCCGAGGACGATAGTATGTCTATTATTCTTGGAAGACCTTTTCTTAATACTGCAGGGGCTGTTATTGATTGCAACAAAGGCAATGTCACTTTTCATGTTAATGGTAATGAGCATACGGTACACTTTCCGAGGAAACAACCTCAAGTTCATAGTATCAATTCTATCGGAAAAATTCCATCGTTTATATTTGGAGGTTTTGAATTTCCTCTTCCTACTGTCAAGAAGAAATATGATATACTTATTATTGGGGATGTGCATATCCCCGTTGAGGTAACATAGTGTTATTTGAAATTTCTTCGGTTTCATGTTAATCGGAATGAGTTTGTTAACAAGACTTGATCAACCTTGTTAGTGGATTCCTTTTGACGAGCATGAGATGGATGAAACTAGAAGCACAACCTTCTGTACCCTCTCTATACTTTCTGTTATTTAGTTGAAATAAAGTGAAAATAAATATTTTACTGTCTGTTATCTGATTATCCATGCA
Source organism: Triticum urartu (assembly GCF_003073215.2). NCBI lineage: Eukaryota > Viridiplantae > Streptophyta > Magnoliopsida > Poales > Poaceae > Triticum > Triticum urartu. The sequence goes on from NC_053028.1 coordinate 129,138,542, forward strand.
ATATAAAAATACCTCGAAAATAAAAGTTCTCCAAATGCCCTGAAAATTAAATATGATTTTTATAGAATATTTGAGGATTTATGGTGTAAAGAACACACCAGGGGGGCCAACCACCTTGCCACAAGGGTGGAGGGCGCGCCCCCTGCCTCGTGGGCCCACGGTGGCCCTCCTCCACTTATTCCTGCACCCATCTTCTTCTTCCTCCCACAAACACTAAAAACCAGCTCAAACCCGAGTCCAAGCTCGTTTTGCTACCATTTTCGATCTCCTTGCTCAAAGCACCTCTCACAAAACTGCTTGGGGAGATTGTTCCTTGGTATGTGACTCCTCCATTGGTCCAATTAGTTTTTGTTCTAGTGCTTTATTCATTGCAAATTTTTGCTTCTTAGGTGACCCTGTTCTTGAGCTTGCATGTCAAATTTATATGGTCAAAAGTAGTTTTGATGCATGATATAGGCTCTAGACACTTGTAGGAGTAGTTGCTATCAATATTATTGAGTTTGGTTTACTTTTATTTTGAAGTTACTAAAAATTTCAGAATTTTTCAGAAAATGATGAGGAGATTATTGAGGGGCTCATCGAGCCAAAGCTCGAAGGAAAAGGCACCGAAGCCTAAGTATAATTTGCCGCGCACCGCGGAGGTTCGGGCGTGTGAATGGCCTACCGAGGATTCTTGAGAGCAGCCGAGATTTATGAAGATTTTCATGAATTGGCTCATACTGCAGGCCTCACCGGTTTCCTCCACGACCAATGCGATCAGTATCTCTTACTCACAAATACCTTTGTGCAAAACTTTCATTTCCATTCTAGGAACTCACCACCTATGATGGAGTTTCATTTATATGATGAGCATAAGGAGATGTCACTTTATGATTTTTTTTGGGGTTTGTTTAGTCCCTTTTGAGGGTAAGACAGAAGAACCACATCGTGATGATGTGGAGGGATTCATTAATACTATCACTGTAGGGGAAACTAGGAAGGTTTCCGATGCACGAATCAGTAGCATACATTTTTCTGTCTTACGTTACTTTGCATTATTTGCTAGTCGTTGCTTAATTGGTCGCGGAAATTGTGGAAACCTTAGTATCCCTGATATTATTATTTTGCTCCAAGGTTTATACAGTGGTAACACTTTTAGTATGGGCGGCATTATTGCTAGACGTTAAGTATGAACCGTATTAACGGTCCCATCTTTGGAGGCATCTATGCTACACGCCTAGCTGCACATTTTAACATACCTATTAGGCATGCTAAGAAGGAAGAAAAAGTGCTACCTCGTGTTTATTTAGATTATAAAAGTATGGTAGCACATGATTTTATTATTAAGAATAGGGCAGGAGAGCTTAAATATCAATTATTCTTTAATAAACATCATCCTGAGACTATTACCTTGCCTTCTCCTTCTTTGTTTGATTTGACTGTAGGCACGTACCTTGTTCCGTTGACGGCTATCCATGCCGACCAGAACCCTGCACCAGCCGAGGAGCCAGAACCGGAACCACAATTTGATCCTTCACGACAGTCTAACTATCAGTGGGATCTGGAGATGATTGCCAGCCAGTGGCAATCGGAGCCCTCTTCTTCCTCATCGCAGTACGACCCCAACTATTATTATGGATATCAGCCAGGCCAGCCGTGGCCATACACCAACTTAGGCCAAAAGCCTAAGCTTGGGGGAGTACGTATTTCTCACCGGCATTACATTTATGTTCACACACACTCATTGCTAGATGTTGGTGCTCATACTTTTTCATTGTATCATCCATGCTAGTTTATTTCCTTTTATGCTTTCTTCTTGTGTGTTTAATAAACCTTAAGAAAAACCAAAAAATTAGTTGTAGCTTTTAATTAATTTACTTTCCATGCTTGTAGTAGTGATTAAAAAGAAAACCCAAAAATATTTCCTGATCTTCTTTTGCTTGTTGGGAGCTTTCCCGTGTAAATAGTTTTATTTCTTTTCTTTTCTTTGGGGGTCAGTAGGAGAAGACCATGATTAAATTGTTGATGTGGCTCTTATATGCTTTATTGTTGATTTAACCAAGAGCCCATATTGCTTTGTCTTCCCCTATTTATTGAATGCTCGCAGATTCTAGCTTAGTCCAATGCACGTGCACTCTTATTATTATTCACATCGTTCGGTCGTGCAAGTGAAAGGCAATTATGATGATATATGATGGACTGACACGAGATGAGAAAAGCTGGTACGAACTCGACCTCTTTTGTTTTTGTAAATATGATGAGTTCATCGTTCTTGATTCAGCTTGTTATGAATAAACATGTTTGCAATGACAATTAGAGATCACAGTTGCTTGTGCCATGCTTGATTAGCTATGAGTTATAATGGTTTACCTTGCGTGCCAACATGCTATTAAAATGGTTATGATGTGGTATGATAGGGTGGTATCCTCCACTGAATGATTTAAGTGACTTGACTTGGCACATGTTCATGCATGTAGTTGAAACAAATCAACATAGCCTTCATGATATTTATGTTCATGGTGGATTATATCCTACTCATGCTTGCACCCAATGTTTATTAATTTCAATGCATGTACATGGCTGTTGTCGCTCTCTAGTTGGTCGCTTCCCAGTCTTTTGCTAGCCTTCACCTGTACTAAGCGGGAATACTGCTTGTGCATCCAATCCCTTAAACCCCAAAGTTATTCCAGATGAGTCCACTATACCTTCCTATATGCGGTATCTACCTGCCGTTTCAAGTAAATTTGTATGTGCCAAACTCTAAACCTTCAAATAATCATCATGTTTTGTATGCTCGAATAGCTCATGTGTCAACTAGGGCTGCCTGTATCTTCCATGCTAGGCGGGGTTTTCTCAAGAGGAGTGGACTCCGCTCCTCACTCACGAGATAAATGGCTAGTCACCGGGATGCCCAGTCCCATGCTTTATGCAAACTAACTCAAAATAATTGCAAACAAACTCCCCCTGGGACTTGATGTATGTTGGAGGCACTCGTTGTTTCGAGCAAGCCATGGATTGATGTTTGTTGGTGGAGGAGGAGTATAAACTTTACCATTCAGTTTGGGAACCGCCTATAATGCGTGGAGCAGGGAAGATATCGCCATCTCTTGGTTGTTATGCTGACAATGAAAGTATACCACTCAAAATATTATTCACCTCTATTTCAAAACCGAGCTCTGGCACCTCTACAAATCCCTGATTCCCTCTGCGAAGGGCCTATCTATTTACTTTTATGTTGAGTCATCACCCTCTTATTAAAAAGCACTAGCTGGAGAGCGTAGCTGTCATTTGCATTCATTATTGTTAGTTTACATTGTGTGTGACTATGATTGGATCTCTTTTACCATGAATTACAATGTCTAGTCAGTCCTTGATCTTTAAAGGTGCTCTGCATTTATGTTTTGCGGTCTCAGAAAGGGCTAGCGAGATACCATCTTGTTATATCATATTATAATTGTTTTGAGAAAGTGTTGTCATCTGAGATTTATTATTATGGCTTGCTAGTTGATTATGCTATTCATATGGGTAATCATCAGACCTGAGAATTATTGCAAATGTGGTTAGTTATGATCTTTGCTGAAAACTTGAATGCTAGCTTGACATATTTGTAACAACAAGAGCAAACTGAGTTTGTAAAAGTTTGTTCTTTATTTCTTTCAGTTTGTCAACTGAATTGCTTGAGGACAAGCAAGGGTTTAAGCTTGGGGGAGTTGATACGTCTCCGTCGTATCTACTTTTCCAAACACTTTTGCCCTTGTTTTGGACTCTAACTTGTATGATTTGAACGGAACTAACCTGGACTGACGTTGTTTTCAGCAGAATTGCCATGATGTTGTTTTATGTGCAGAAAACAAAAGTTCTCGGAATGACCTGAAACTCCACGGAATATCTTACAATAAATAATAAAAATTCTCGCCAAAGATGAAGACCAGGGCGCCCACACCCTTGCCACGAGGGTGGGGGGCGCCCCCCCTAGAGCGCGCCCCCTACCTCATGGGCCCCCTGGAGACCTCCCGACTCCAACTCCAACTCTATATAAATGCTTTCGGGGATAAAAAAATAAGAGAGAAGAAATCATCGCGTTTTACGATACGGAACCGCCGCCAAGCCCTAAAACCTCTCGAGAGGGATGATCTGGAGTCCGTTCGGGGCTCCGGAGAGGGGGATTCGTCGCTGTCGTCATCATCAACCATCGTCCATCACCAATTTCATGATGCTCACCGCCGTGCGTGAGTAATTCATCATAGGCTTGCTGGATGGTGATGGGTTGGATGAGATTCACCATGTAATCAAGTTAGTTTTGTTAGGGTTTGATCCCTAGTATCCACTATGTTCTGAGATTAATGTTGCTATGACTTTGCTATGCTTAATGCTTGTCACTAGGGCCCAAGTGCCATGATTTCAGATCTGAACCTATTATGTTTTCATCAATATATGAGAGTTCTTGATCATATCTTCCAAGTCTATAGTCACCTATTATATGTTATGATCCATTAACCCCAAAGTGACAATAATCGGGATACTTACCGGTGATGACCGTAGTTTGAGGAGTTCATGTATTCACTATGTGCTAATGCTTTATTCCGGTTCTCTATTAAAAGGAGGCCTTAATATCCCATAGTTTCCATTAGGACCCCGCTGCCACGGGAGGGTGATAACCCACAAGTATAGGGGATCGCAACAGCTTTCGAGGGTAGAGTATTCAACCCAAATTTATTGATTCGACACAAGGGGAGCCAAAGAATATTCTCAAGTATTAGCAGCTGAGTTGTTAATTGAACCACACCTGGAAACTTAGTATCTGCAGAAAGGTGTTTAGTAGCAAAGTAATATGATAGTGGTGGTAGCAGCAACAAAAGTAAAGACAGCAAAAGTAATGCTTTTGGTATTTTGTAGTGATTGTAACAGTAGCAGCGGGAAAGTAAATAAGCGTAAACTAGTATATGGAAAACTCGTAGGCACCGGATCAGTGATGGATAATTATGCCGGATGCAGTTCATCATGTAAGAGTCATAACATAGGGTGACACAGAACTAGCTCCAATTCCTCAATGTAATGTAGGCATGTATTCCGTATATAGTCATACGTGCTTATGGAAAAGAACTTGCATGACATCTTTTGTCCTACCCTCCCGTGGCAGCGGGGTCCTATTGGAAACTAAGGGATATTAAGGCCTCCTTTTAATAGAGAACCGGAACAAAGCATTAGCACATAGTGAATACATGAACTCCTCAAACTATGGTCATCACCGGGAGTGGTCCGATTATTGTCACTTCGGGGTTGCCGGATCATAACACATAGTAGGTGACTATAGACTTGCAAGATAGGATCAAGAACTCACATATATTCATGAAAACATAATAGGTTCAGATCTGAAATCATGGCACGCCGGCCCTAGTGACAAGCATTAAGCATAGCAAATTCATAGCAACATCAATCTCAGAACATAATGGATACTAGGGTTCAAACCCTAACAAAACTAACTCGATTACATGATAAATCTCATCCAACCCATCACCGTCCAGCAAGCCTACGATGGAATTACTCACGCACGGCGGTGAGCATCATGAAATTGGTGATTGAGGATGGTTGATGATGACGACGGCGACGAATCCTCCTCTCCGGAGCCCCGAACGGACTCCAGATCAGCCCTCCCGAGAGGTTTTAGGGCTTGGCGGTGGCTCCGTATCGTAAAACGCGATGATTTCTTCTCTCTGATTTTTTTCTCATCGAAACTCAATATATGAAGGTGGAGTTGGAGTCGGAGACGCAACAGGGGGCCCATGAGGTAGGGGGGCGCGCCCTAGGGGGGGCGCGCCCCCCACCCTCGTGAGAAGGGTGGCCCCCCTGGTCTTCATCTTTGGCAAGGATTTTTTATTGTTTTTTCTAAGATGTTCCGTGGAGTTTCAGGTCATTCCGAGAATATTTGTTTTCTGCACATAAAAGAACACCATGGTAATTCTGCTGAAAACAACGTCAGTCGGGTTAGTTCCATTCAAATCATACAAGTTAGAGTCCAAAACAAGGGCAAAAGTTTTTGGAAAAGTAGATACGACGGAGACGTATCAACTCCCCCAAGCTTAAACCCTTGCTTGTCCTCAAGCAATTCAGTTGACAAACTGAAAGAAAGAAAGAAAAACTTTTACAAAGTCTGTTTGCTCTTGTTGTTGTAACTATGTCAAGCCAGCATTCAAGTTTTCAGCATTGATCATAACTAACCACATTTGCAATAATTCCCAGGTCTCATAATTACTCATATCAATAGCATAATCAACTAGCAAGCCATAATAATAAATCTCGGATGACAACACTTTCTCAAAACAATCATAATATGATATAACAAGATGGTATCTCGCTAGCCCTTTCTGAGACCGCAAAACATAAATGCAGAGCACCTTTAAAGCTCAAGGACTGACTAGACATTGTAATTCATGGTAAAAGAGATCCAATCAAAGTCATACCCAATATAAACTAACAGTAATGAATGCAAATGACAGCTGTGCTCTCCAGCTAGTGCTTTTTAATAAGAGGGTGATGACCCAACATAAAAGTAAATGGATAGGCCCTTCGCAGAGGGAATCAGGGATTTGTAGAGGTGCCAGAGCTCGGTTTTGAAATAGAGATAAATTGTATTTTGAGCGATATACTTTCATTGTCAACGTAACAACTAAGAGATGGCGATATCTTCCATGCTAAACACATTATAGGCGGTTCCCAAACAGAATGGTAAAGTTTATACTCCCCCTCCACCAACAAGCATCAATCCATGGCTTGCTCGAAACAACGAGTGCCTCCAACATACATCAGGTCCCAGGGGGAGTTTTGTTTGCAATTAATTTTGATTTAGTTTGCATAAAGCATGGGACTGGGCATCTCGGTGACCAGCCATTTTCTCGTGAGTGAGGAGCGGAGTCCACTCCTCTTGAGAATAACCCGCCTAACACGGAATATAAGGACAACCTTGGTTGATATATGAGCTATTCGAGCATACAAAACAGAATGTTTGTTTGAAGGTCTAGAGTTTGGCACATACAAATTTACTTGGAACGACAAGTAGATACTGCATATAGGAAGGTATAGTGGACTCATCTGGAATAACTTTGGGGTTTAAGGGATTGGATGCACAAGCAGTATTCCCGCTTAGTACAAGTGAAGGCTAGCAAAAGACTGGGAAGCGACCAACTAGAGAGAGACAACAGCCATGTACATGCATTAAAATTAATAAACATTGGATGCAAGCATGAGTAGGATATAATCCACCATGAACATAAATATCGTGAAGGCTATGTTGATTTGTTTCAACTACATGCGTGGACATGTGCCAAGTCAAGTCACTTAAATCATTCAAAGGAGGATACCACCCCATCATACCACATCATAACCACCTCAATAGCATGTTGGCACACAAGGTAAACCATTATAACTCATAGCTAATCAAGCATGGCACAAGCAACGATGATCTCTAATTGTCATTGCGAACATGTTTATTCATAATAAGCTGAATCAAGAACGAGGGGCTCATCATATTTACAAAAACAAAAGAGGTCGAGTTCACACCAGCTTTTCTCATCTCAGTCAGCCCATCATATATCATCATAATTGCCTTTCACTTGCACAACCGAATTGTGTGAATAATAATAAGAGTGTACATGCATTGGACTAAGCTGGAATCTGAGAGCATTGAATAAACAGGAGAAGACAAGGCAATATGGGCTCTGGGTTAAATCAAGAATAATGCATATAGGAGCCACTTCAACAATTCAATTATGGTCTTCTCCTACTGACCCCCAAAGAAAAGAAAAGAAATAAAAATATTTACACGGGAAAGCTCCCAACAAGCAAAAGAAGAACGGGAAATATTTTTGGGTTTTCTTTTTTTAGTTATTACTACTACAGCAGAAAAATAAACTACTACTAATTTTTTTAGTTTTTCTTAAGGTTTAACAAACACACAAGAAGAAAGCAGGAAAAAGAAAATAAACTAGCATGGATATTACAGTGAAAAAGTATGAGCACCAACATCTAGCAATGAGTGTGTGTGAACATAAATGTAATGTCGGTGAGAAATACGTACTCCCCCAAGCTTAGGCTTTTGGCCTAAGTTGGTCTATGGCCACGGCTGGCCTGGCGGATATCCATAATAATAGTTGTTGGGGTCGTACTATGAAGAGGAAGGATAGTTGGGATCATACTGTGATGAAGAAGAAGACTCTGACTGCCACTGGCTGACAGTCATCTCTGGATCCCAAGAATAAGCAGATTGTCGTGGAGGCTCATCTTGTGGCTCCTGTTCCGGGGCTGATGCAGGATTCTTGTAAGATTGGACGGCAGCCCACGTAACGAGGTAGGGTCCTACAAAATTAAACAAAGAAGGGGCAGGCAACGTAATAGTTTCAGGATGATGTTTGTTAAAGAACAATTGATACTTAAGCTCTCCTGCCCTATTCTTAACAATAAAATCATGTGCCACCATACTTTTATGATCTAGATAAACACGGGGCAGCACCTTTTTCTTCCTTCTCAGCATGCCTAATAGGTAAGTTAAAATATGCAGCTAGGCATGTGGCATAGACGCCTCCAAAGATGGGACCCTTAGTACGGTTCATAATTAACCGTCTAGCAATAATACCGCCCATACTAAAAGTGTTATCACTGTATAAACCGTGGTGCAGAATAATTATATCAGGGATACTAAGGTCTCCACTGTTTCCACGGCCAATTAAACAACGACTGGCAAATAATGCAAAGTAACGTAAAACAGGAAAATGTATGCTAGTGATTCGTGCATCGGAAACCTTTCTAGTTTCTCCTACAGTGATAGTATCAATAAACCCAGCCACATCATCATGATGTGGTTCTTCTGTCTTGCCCTCAAAAGGGATTAAACAAATCCGACAGAAATCATAAAGTGACATCTCCTTATGCTCATCATATAAATGAAACTCCACCGTAGGTGGTGAGTTCCTAGAATGAAAATGAAAGTTTTGCACAAAAGTATTTGTGAGTAAGAGATACTGATCGCATTGGTCTTGGAGGAAAGCGGTGAGGCCTGCATTGTGAGCCAATTCATGAAAATCTTCATAGATACCAGCTGCTCTCAAGAAATCTTCAGAAGGCCATTCACACGCCCGAATCTCCGCGGTGCGCGGCAAATTATACTTAGGCTTCGGTGCCTTTTCCTTCGAGCTTTGGCTCGATGAACCCCTCAAAAATCTCCTCATTATTTTTCTGAAACAATCTGAAATTTTTAGTAACTTCAAACAAAAATGAACCAACTTCAATAAAACTGATAGCAACTACTCCTACAAGTGCCTAGAGCCTATATCAAGCATTCGAACTACTTAGAACCATATAAATTTGACATGCAAGCTCAAGAACATGGTCACCTATGCAGCACAAATTTGCAAAGAATCAAGCTTTTAAATATCGGCCGCAATATCGGCCGCAATATCGGTTTTGACTGCCCACCGATACGAAGCTATGTTATTGTTTCCAGAATTGTGTTTCTCAACTTACCGGCCGCAATATCGCTGGTCAGCCCGCAATTTCAGGCCGATACATGTCTGACCGATATGGACGATATGTAAAAGTGGCCCAATTTACATAAACTGGATGAGCCCAGCCCACAAACGTGCACAAGCCTGCCTAGTACTAATAGACCTAGGTCTTTTTCTTGGCGTACTAGTACACAACAGTGGCGACGGCTGCGGCAGCTGCGATCCTGAACGTTTTCCCCTGGCGGCCGCCGGCTGCGACGGCGGACGGGTAACTACACGACGTTCTGCTTTGCTCTCCGGCTGGAACCCTACTCCATCCTTGCCATTAGTTCCTTTGGCGTCCATCATCTACAACGGTACAACCTTCTCTGGCAAGCTGTAAATCCACGAGCTTCAAGCAAGTAGTGATGGCTGTTGGGTGCTGGCCCTCGTCTCGCTCGCCGGCGGCGGACACAGACACGCGCAAGCTAGTTCAGTTTCTACCACGCACACACGAAGCAGAGGAAAAATAGAGCACTTGTTCAGTTTTGAAAGAGAGAGAGAGAGTACAAATATATTCGCATTCAGGTTTAAGCAAACAGTGCAAATGCGCATTCAGGTTTAAGCATAGAGTACGAGTGTGCATTCTGTCCTCAAGTCCGTATTGCCTCATTGCTTGAATGCTTCTTGCGTCTAGCACTAGTACACTATTTCTTTTGCTTATGGCTTATTAAGTGGCTTTGTTTTGTTGCGTCTAGTACTAGTACACTAGTTCTTTGTTTATATTTATGGCTTATTAATCAGGAATATTTTTTGTAATTTCTTAGATCATCATGTCAGCGAGTGCGACTTCATCAGCAACACAGGAAGGAGTGTCAGCCAAAAATAAGCCAAAAAAGGATTCAGCTTGGGAGTATGCATTTTCGCCAAGTGAGAAGCACCCGAACAATGTTGGATGTAATTTCTGTAAAAGTATCTTCAGTGGAGGAATCACCAGGATGAAGCAACATTTAGCTGGATTGAGAGGCCAGGTTACCCCATGCACACAAGTTCCTCAAGATGTTAGGGATAAGATGAAGACTATCCTTGAGGCAGCAGAACAAAAGAAACTAGATAAAGAAGAAGAGTTGAACAAACTTAGAAGTCAGGTTCATATTGCTGAGGAGGATGACGATGAGCAAGATCAATCAACCAGTTTAGTGCGAAAGAGGTCTTTGAATAAAGGACCACTTGACTGTTATCGTGAGAAACCAGAAGAAACTCGTGGAAAAGGAAAGAATTCTCGGACTAGCACTCAAACCACACTAAATGAAACATACAAGTTGAAGGAGAAACAGAGAACTCATGAATACATTGCAGATTGGTTTTACCAAGCTGGAATTCCATTAAATGCCGTTCGCCTTGATTCATTCGATTTAATGATAGAAGCTATTGGACAATACGGCCCACGATTGAAGAAGCCATCTCCTTATCAGCTTGGCACTCCTTTGTTGGAGAACAGAGTCAAATCACTAGATGAATATGCAAATGCACACAAGGAGGCATGATCGTTGACTGGATGCTCTCTTTTGACAGATTCTTGGACAGATCGACGGGGAAGAAGCCTAATGAACTTGGTATCTCATTCTGCTAGAAGCGTGTGGTTTCTCCGAGCTATAGATGCTTCCGCAGATGTTCATGATGCTAATTACATCTATTCTTTGGTACACTCATGCATAGATGAAATTGGTTCGGAGAAGGTTTTACAAGTAGTGACCGATAATGCTTCAAATAACATGGCTGCAGCAAAGTTACTAAAACAGAAATATCCTCAGATATTTTGGACTGCTTGTGCGGCACATACCATTGATCTAATGCTTGAGGACATTGCTAAGAAGCCTGCTATCCAGAATACAATTAAGAAAGCAAAGTCTATTACATGTTACATTTATGCCCACACTAGAGTGTTGTCTATGATGCGTTCTTTTACCGGTGATCGTGATTTAGTTCGAGCTGGAACGACTCGGTTTGCCACTTTCTACCTTAATTTGAAAAGTCTGTATGACAAAAGAAAAGAACTGAAAGAAATGTTCGGATCAACAAAGTGGAGCGACTCTAGATTTGCTAAGCAAAAAGCAGGAAAAGTTATTGCTAAGTTGGTCATGGGCAACGATTTTTGGTCATCAATTTTGTGACTTATAAACTATTTTGAGCCACTAGCATTTGTACTTAGAAGGGTGGATGGAGATGTTCCTGCTATGGGTTACCTTTATGGTGATCTTGAAAATGCAAAAAAGGAAATTGCTGTCCGTTTTGATGGACATGCAAAGAAATATGGTTTCATTTGGGATATTATAGACGAAAGGTGGAACGACAAACTCAAGACTCCATTGCATAAAGCTGGATATTACTTGAATCCATTATTTTATTATGAGAACAAGGCAGAGTTGGAGGAAGAGGTTTTCGTCGCAGCAGTTGTACAGTGTGTAGGTCGCGTGTACCATGATAATGACAAATTACAAGACATGATTGTTGCCCAGCTAAATATGTACACTAATGGCACTGATTCTTTTGGCTCTGCAATGGCTATTCGACAAAGGAAAAGTACATATCACCCCAGGTAAAATCTCTATCTCTCTCTTTCTGGTTTCAACAATATTTATCTTGTCAAATTTCTAACTTAAATTCGGTTATATTTGCAGCAAATTGGTGGGCGGCACATGGCACGGATGCAAAGGAATTAAGAAAGATGGCTATCAAGATTCTAAATTTGACGTGTAGCTCATCTGCATGTGAAAGGAATTGGAGTGCATTTGAGAGGGTACGCACATCACTTACTTTATGCACTACCTTTTCATGTAGCGTATTGTGCTTCTTAGATCTTAATGGCTGCTTAATTGTAGGTCCATACCAAGAAAAGGACGAGATTAACACAGAAGAGATTGAATTCTCTTGTCTATGTCATGTTTAACAAGAGGCTTCAGTGGAAGTATGCTCAAAGGAAGAGAGACCCATTAGCTGTAAAGTTTGTTGATGATGAACCACCGAATGAGTGGATTGAAGGGGAGGCGACCGTTGAAGGGCAGCAGCAAGAAAATATTGTTGAAGAACAAGATGGAGAAGGTGAAAATGCATCTGATTATGATGGTGAACAAGATGAACCGGCTCAGGCTGGCGTAAATGAGAAGAAGAGAGCACTGAGCAAAGGTTCGTCGAGCAAGTCAAAGAGAGCCCGCACCATGGAGGCTGAAGAAGAGTCTTCTGACTGTGACGAAGATGATACAGCCATGAAGTTGATGGACGATTCTTCAAGTGATGATGGAGAGAATGAGGACAATTTCCTTGATGATGACTAAAATCTACAATGAAGCGACTAGATCAATATTTACTATTATGCCCACACGCACTTAATTGAAATATGTTTGAACTATTTACTCGTGAATCGTGATGCACTTGAACTGGATATGGAGTTTATGACTTTATGTGTTAATTTGTTTCATCCTATGCTTTTTTCTTACTGTTTTGGTTATTACATGCCTGAGAACCAATTTTTCGTACATGTGAATTCGGCATGCAGGATGTGTGTTCAATTTTATCTCCATGGTTTACTCCATATTATATTAAAAATGCATGGAAAGTATAACACTTAAGATAGAAAATTATAGACCAATTTTAATTTCCGATATAACTACATATCGTCCGATATATCACCCGATATCCGATATCCGATATGTCAAGGGCAATCCGATACGAACCCGATATCCGCAATTTTGAACCTTGCAAAGAATAGAGCACTAGAACAAAAAATAATTGGACCAATGGAGGAGTCACATACCAAGGAACAATCTCCCCAAGCAGTTTTGCGAGAGGTGCTTTGAGCAACGAGATTGAAAATCGCAGCAAAAGTGGCTGGAACTCGTGCTTGAGTTGGTTTTTCGGGTTTGTGTGAGATAGAGGAAGAAGATGGGTGCAGGGATAAGTGGAGGAGGGCCATCGTGGGCCCACGAGGCAGGGGGCGCGCCCTATAGGGGGGCGCGCCCACCACCCTCGTGGCTAGGTGGCAGCTCTTCCCGCGGTAATTTTTGCACAGTAAATCCTCAAATATTCCCGAAAAAATCATATTAAATTGGCATGTCATTCTGATGACTTTTATTTTCGGGATATTTTTATATTGCACGGGTAAGTCAGGAAACAGACAGAAAAATACTATTTTTTTCTATATTTAATATAAATAACAGAAAATATAGAGTGGGTACAGAAGGTTGTGCTTCTAGTTTCATCCATCTCATGCTCATCAAAAAGAATCCACTAACAAGGTTGATCAAGTCTTGTTAACAAACTCATTCCGATAATCATGAAACCGGAGAAATTTCGAATAACATTAAGTTACCTCAACGGGGATATGCACATCCCCAATAATAAGAATATCATATTTCTTCTTGACAGTAGGAAGAGGAAATTCAAAACCTCCAAATATAATCGATGGAATTTTTCCAATAGAGTTGATACTATGAACTTGAGGTTGTTTCCTCGGAAAGTGTACCATATGCTCATTACCATTAATATGAAAAGTGGCATTGCCTTTGTTGCAATCAATAACAGCCCCTCCAGTATTAAGAAGTGGTCTTCCAAGAATAATAGACATACTATCATCCTCGGGAATATCAAGTATAACAAAGTCCGTTAAAATAGTAACGTTCGCAACCACAACAGGCACATCCTCACAAATACCGACAGGTATAGCAGTTGATTTATCAGCCATTTGCAAAGATATTTCAGTAGGTGTCAGCTTATTCAAGTCAAGTCTACGATATAAAGAGAGAGGCATAACACTAACACCGGCTCCAAGATCACATAAAGCAGTTTTAATATAATTTCTTTTAATGGAGCAAGGTATAGTAGGTACTCCGGGGTCTCCAAGTTTCTTTGGTATTCCACCCTTAAAAGTATAATTAGCAAGCATGGTGGAAATTTCAGCTTCTGGTATCTTTCTTTTATTAGTAATGATATCCTTCATATATTTAACACCAGAATTTGTTTTGAGCACATCAGTTAATCGCATACGCAAAAAGATAGGCCTAATCATTTCAGCAAAGCGCTCAAAATCCTCATCATCTTTTTTCTTGGATGGTTTCGGAGGAAAAGGCATGGGTTTCTGAACCCAAGGTTCCCTTTCTTTACCATGTTTCCTAGCAACAAAGTCTCTTTTATCATAACGTTGATTCTTTGATTGTGGGTTATCAAGATCAACATCAGGTTCAATTTCTACATCATTATCATTACTAGGTTGAGCATCATCATGAACATCATCATTAATATTTTTACTAGGTTCATGTTCATTACCAGATTGTGTTTCAGCATCAGACATAGAAATATCATTTGGATTATCAGGTGGTTCAGAAATAGGTTCACTAGAAGTTTGCACAGTTCTATCATTTTTCTTCTTCTTCTTTTTAGAAGAACTAGGAACATCAATATTATTTCTTTGAGAATCTTGCTCGATTCTATTAGGGTGGCCTTCAGGATACAAAGGTTCCTGGGTCATTCTACCAGTTCTAGTAGCCACTCTAATAGCATAATCATTTTTCTTACTATTCATTTCATCAAGCACTTCTTTTTGAGCCTTAAGTACTTGTTCTACTTGAGTGGTAACCATAGAAGCATGTTTGCTAACAAGTTTAAGTTCACCTTTAATATTAGCCATATAATCACCCAAGCGTCTAATCATATAAGCATTTTCTTTTAGTTGTCTACCAAAACAAGCATTGAAGTCGTCTTGCTTAAACCTAAAGTTATCAAACTCTTCCAAGCACTGACTAGCAATTTTAGTAGGAGGGACTTCACCTTTATCATATCTATAGAGAGAATTTACCTTTACTACCTGTGTCGGGATATCGGGATTAGGAGGTTCTTTAGTAAATAAATAATTAAGATCATATGTTTCTTCAACAGGCGGTATATTAAGACCATGTATTTCTTCAATAGGAGGTAAATTCTTAACGTCTTCAGCTTTAATACCTTTTTCTTTCATAGATTTCTTTGCCTCTTGCATATCTTCGGGACTGAGAAATAAAACACCTCTCTTCTTCAGAGTTGGTTTAGGAATGGGCTCAGTAATTGGAGTAGGAGCTGGCTCAGGAGTTGGCTCAGGAGGTGCCCAATTATTTTCATTTGTCAACATATTATTCAATAGAATTTCAGCTTCATCCGGTGTTCTTTCCCTGAAAAGAGAACCAACACAACTATCCAGGTAATCTCTGGAAGCATCAGTTAGTCCATTATAAAAGATATCAAGTATTTCAGGTTTCTTAAGAGGATGATCAGGCAAATCATTAAGTAACTTGGAAGCCTCCCCCAAGCTTGTGGGAGACTCTCTTCTTTAATTTGCACAAAGTTGTATATTTCCCTCAAAGCAGCTTGTTTCTTATGAGCAGGGAAATATTTAGCAGAGAAGTAATAAATCATATCCTGGGGACTGCGCACACAACCAGGATCAAGAGAATTAAACCATATCTTAGCATCACCCTTTAATGAGAACGGAAATATTTTTAGTATATAAAAGTAACGCGATCTCTCATCATTAGTAAACAGGGAAGCTATATCATTTAACTTAGTAAGATGTGCCACAACAGTTTCAGATTCATAGCCATAAAACGGATCAGATTCAACCAAAGTAATTATATCAGGATCAACAAAGAATTCATAATCTTTATCAGGAACACATATAGGTGAAGTAGCAAAAGCAGGGTCAGGTCTCATTTTATCTCTAAGTGATTCTTTGTTCCATTTAATTAATAACCTCTTAAGCTCATATCTATCTTTGCAAGCAAAAATAGCGGCAAAAGATTCCATATCAAAAAGATAACCCTCGGGAATAACAGGCATGTTTTCATCATCACTATCATCATCGGATCCAGATTCAATTATTTCTTTTTCTCTAGCCCTAGCAATTTTTTCATCAAGAAATTCACTAAGGGGCACAGTAGTATCAGGCATACAAGCAGTTTCATCATAAGTATCATGCACAGCAGAAGTGGCATCATCCATGACATGCGACATATCAGAACAAATAGCAGAAGCAAGTGTAGGTGTCGCTAACTTACTCATAACAGAAGGTGAATCAAGTGCAGAGCTAGATGGCAGTTCCTTACCTCCCCTCGTAGTTGAGGGATAGATCTTGGTTTTTGGATCTCTCAAGTTCTTCATAGTGTCCAGCAGATATAAATCCCAAGTGACTCAAAGAATAGAGCTATGCTCCCCGGCAACGGCGCCAGAAATTAGTCTTGATAACCCACAAGTATAGGGGATCGCAACAACTTTCGAGGGGTAGAGTATTCAACCCAAATTTATTGATTCGACACAAGGGGAGCCAAAGAATATTCTCAAGTATTAGCAGCTGAGTTGTCAATTCAACCACACCTGGAAACTTAGTATCTGCAGCAAGGTGTTTAGTAGCAAAGTAATATGATAGTGGTGGTAGCAGCAACAAAAGTAAAGACAACAAAAGTAGTGTTTTTGGTATTTTGTAGTGATTGTAACAGTAGCAGCAGGAAAGTAAATAAGCGTAAACTAGTATATGGAAAACTCGTAGGCACCGGATCAGTGATGGATAATTATGCCGGATGCGGTTCATCATGTAACAGTCATAACATAGGGTGACATAGAACTAGCTCCAATTCATCAATGTAATGTAGGCATGTATTCCGTATATAGTCATACGTGCTTATGGAAAAGAACTTGCATGACATCTTTTATCCTACCCTCCCGTGGCAGCGGGGTCCTATTGGAAACTAAGGGATATTAAGGCCTCCTTTTAATAGAGAACCGGAATAAATTACCTTTGCGGCTGAGCTGCCATTCTTTTAACTGGAATTGGATCTCGACCAATCAAATTTTGCCATCGATTGTTCCCCTAAGGCTATTCAACTTATCCATCCCTAATCAGAGCATTGCTTCTGATCCCTTGTCTTGGAATTGATAATTCCTTTGCATTTGAACTTTGAGTTAGTCAGTTGTTTCCATAAACTGATCTCCTTGCATTCCTTCTTCCTCTGGTTGAGTATCGATGCTCACATCAGACCCCTTGTGGACCACCAGATCCTTTGTTGGATTTTATCCGACAGCGTCCTTCATATTCT